>NW_027270960.1:1465000-1555000 GCF_040938485.1 Diadema antillarum
TGGTAGGAATACTAGCAAGCTTTACAATGCTCTATATTTTGTGCATATAAGATGGAAATATGGAATTACCGAGTTATCGAATAGTCACATACAGTTTGCTTTAGTATGCATGAAGTCATAAGCTGAAAATGAAGTCATTAAATTAATAAGCTCCCTCAAGGTACCAATCAAACACAAGTTTGGATTAACTTATGCAGCAGAGTACTACAGAACTTGCAAATCCTCACAAACTACACATATATGATCCCCACAAGACAGAGTATTGTCTCATATAATCAGTGGCAAAGAAGAGATATTTTCATGAATGGCAGCTGATTGGACATTTTCAAGAGATGGTAGCAGTGCTTTGTGGACTTTATTGGAATGCAAAAATGATATTTTATTTATTTCATTATATTGCAAAGTTATAAAAAGACACAAAACGTTCAGGAGAAAGCGTGACTCCTAAAACAAACCACTTTGTGAAAACATTGC
Source organism: Diadema antillarum (assembly GCF_040938485.1). Lineage (NCBI taxonomy): Eukaryota > Metazoa > Echinodermata > Echinoidea > Diadematoida > Diadematidae > Diadema > Diadema antillarum. Next base: position 1,465,475 of record NW_027270960.1, read on the forward strand.
TTGAAATTAGATAAAATCTCTTCGGGAAAAAAAAAAGTGCTATATGATAAGTCACATGATGATGTATCACTAGTGTGGCTCGGCTTGGAAAGTGCATGCTGGGTAACTTTATGCTTCCATTTTCGACAACATTTTTGCACATCCTTATTTTCTTGATAACGAATCAATTTGTGCGATCCCAAAAAAATAAAACTACTGTGATAAGTTCAGCACTCTCTATAAAAACATTACACATGTAAGGAGTGGATTAGAAGTCGACACATTTACAAGGAACCCCCTTCAATACTCACTGCATCCACCGTATGTCTCATCTGTGTTATCTCCACAATCATTGTCTCCATCACAGAGCCAATTCTGGTCGATGCAGCGGCCATTGTTGCACTCAAACTGGCTTTCTCGACAGATCGAATGACGTACGTAGTCTGGGTCCTCTGAAAAACAGACACGAGGTATAAAAAGTCACTCTTTGAAACTCCATTGGAACTCCAATCTCTTTCAATTTGAAGCTATGCATTCCAATGTCTCAATCAATTATATCATTTCTGCAAAACTCTTTCAATGAACTGTAAGTTTGTTTGTTTTATTAACTGACACACAAACTTGGAGTACTAAATCCACACCTTGTAATACGTAATGCAAGTTTGTCTCCATGGATTTCTTACATTTTCTTCCAATTTCATTTTGAGTTCACAAACAATGCCAGTATGTGTTTCTTTTCAATTATCAGTTACAGTTCACAGTATTCATCTGAAACAGCCCATTTTCCTAAGCTGTCTTATGCTTTGTTCTTAAATCACTGAGATACTGGCATATCATTTTCGGCAGTGCTCTGCCAGTGTGAAGCTGCTTTGTACTTAATGTCTCAATAGATTTATAACAGAATGACATTTTTATATCATTGTATCAGTAAGTTACAGTAATTGTCTTAAACAAAAATAAAAAATTATAGCGACTGGTATGCCGCAGCCATAATGCACAGTTCTCCCAATAGGTCTATAGACTTCACATCGTGACAATGTGTGACCTTTGACGTTTGACCTCATAGCCCAAAACTCTCTAGAGAATCTTTATTGGGTAGTACATGTATACACCAAGTTTCAAGAAAATACCTTCAGGCATTGCATAGATATGGGGGAAATAGTGAAATTTTGAGCATTTAACCTCGACCTTTTTACCTTTGACCTTGAGCATTTGCATCTAAAAGTTGACAGGCATAACTTCGCCCATTCATACATATACATGCCAAGTTTCATTAGGATACCTAAAATGTTTTTTTAGTTACGCTGTCCACAAAATTGATTAGAAGGACAGAAGGAGGGAAGACAATCTGAAAACATAATGCCTCCGCCGAAACTTCATGGCGGAGGCATAAAGACAAAAAATGATACAAAAATAATTATGATAATCATTATCACATCATTTACTACAATATCAAGGGACATCACTCTACATGGAGATCAAAATCAAAATGTCCTATGGCAATATTCACTTACAAACAAAATGTAGCTGCACCTGTCATGCATACTCGTCAAAATTATGCATCAATATGGCTATTCTACCACAAAGATAAAGAGTAAACAATAATAACAGTGGCTATTTGCATAGCGCACAGGTCTACCCTTCAGTACTCATGATGCTTCAAAAAAGAAAGAAAAAAAAATCGATGTACAAACATAACAACAGGGAAGAAAATGACCAACAACAAGCAAACACATACCAGATAAGGGACACAATATTTCTGAGCATCATAAATTGCCAATACATGATTCTCAATGTGAGGAACAAACACTTTTTCAGTGTGGAATTTGAATTTTTCTGCATATGACAGTTGGCGTAACTGAATAGGTAATTGATACCACAATTTTGGTCTCATAGCAAGGGAGAAAGCACGATCCCCCACATCCTCCCCCCCCCCCCCCCCCCCCCCCCATCCACAGGAGAGTAGAGATGTATTGGCTTTTATAAAGGTTACAGCACTTTGTATAGGGCTTGTGTACACACTGACCTGTGCAGTGGGTTTCATTGGCCAACTTCATGCCATTCTCACACTGACACACATATCCACTGGGCACCGGAAGACAGAGCTGCTGGCATCCTCCGTTCTTCTCTGAGCAGCCATTGGTTCCTGCCAACGACCAATCACAAAGAGGCAATTAATCACTGCTTCCAATTCCCACTGCAAGTCTCAGTAAGAATAATTGGTGAGAAAAAGGCATTAAAAAAACAGAGATCTGAAAAAAAAAAATAGACCAAAGCAGAATGCATTATGCCCTGTTGACATCATGGGTGTGAGAGTACTTGAAGAAAAAAAGAAAATCTGAAAAAATCTGAACTTACGGAAAAAAAAGTCTGAAGCGCAATTAACTATTAACATTTCAATGCACTTGAATTGCCAAAAAAGTCTGAAAAGTGGGCTTTAGGCAAAACTTTAACAATCTGAAATCAGATTAAACTCTGAACTCTCACATCCCTGTGAAATTAAGGGTGGAGACCTGAAATCTACATCAACACAGGTAATGATGAAATGACAATATTCCCACAGGAACCTTTTTCATACCTGGAAGGAATTCATGGAACACAGAAGAAGACATTACTACTCACAATTTGAAATGGGGAAAATGAATAAATGTGGCTTGGGTAACTTCAAAATTCCAGCGACATTGGTTAGGGTCAGAATGGAATCAATGAAGGTCAAATCTGAAAATTCTCCAATGCTATAAAATGCATACACTCAGATGATTGTCTTTGAATTCAAACTCAAGTGTGTATAGGTTTGTATCTCTGACTTTGTAAAGTTGCAACAACTGGAAACATCCAAAGGTCAAAGTACTTTTGATCAAAGATCAACTTTAAAATTGGTTGGTTGAATTTTAACTATCTCTAGTACACAATGCAAATAAGCAACTCTGAATCATAAAACTTGCCATCTCATCCTAAATGCAGGGCATGGGAATGCTACAGATCTAAGCAAGGAGCAGGAGAGACTTTATCATCGAAGGCCAAGCACCTTGGTTCTCATGTGAGAAAAGCTCCACAAAACTGCATGATTCCTATGTCATACCTCTTTATATGAAATGTTATGGAGCAATCATTTACACTGTACATACTATGGCTAATGATTACTATAGGAAATAATGTAACAACATATTTCAGCAGATCACTTTTTTTTCATTCCCTCGTTCTTTCTCTCGAAAATAGCTACACATGTGTATATATCTCCATTACGGTCTACAGACACTATCTTGTTGCTATCAACTTTGTTGTTGTTGTTGTTGTTGTTGTTCAAACATTTTATCATTTAATGGTGTTGGTTCACAGAATGACAGGCAGTATTGACCTCCCAAACCTTAACCTGGTTTACTAGGACAAACATAGTTAAGCAGGCCTCAATAGTTAAAAAATAACAACTACCACAAAGGAAGAGGTTGCACCTGTCTGGGTGTTTGGGTCATAGAGCTTTATCTCAAAGAGGAGACCTCCTTTACGCAGTGAGACAGGAGCTTCTGTCTGCTGCTTGGTGTCATAGCGATAGATGAAGCCAGTGCGGTACTCAGACCAGAAGACGATGTCCTTGTAGTGAGTGATGCCAAAGGGATGCTTGAGGTTTGGGGCACTGCTCACTATCACATTCTGTGACAAGGAAAAATAAACAGGGAAACAACTTATTACACTCCCTAGTAACAACACTATTAAAACAACAATGACAACAACCAGGCTTTTAAGCTTGCATCTTTACATACTGAATACATCATCAGTTGAAATTAGATGAGCATATCTGCTGGTTTCCTATTTTTACACCCTCTTGAGAACATTATGCTAGAGTCCTTCCTTCTCTTCACTGAAATGTGACCTTGCATCATAAAACCAACAAAGAGTCAGCATGTAAGACTTTTGTCAGTACACAAGATTTTCAAAGAAAAGATTTGCAACAGGCTTTAATATACATGTATGACTCATCAATCGGATGTATCTAACCACCTGCAATGGGTAACAAATAATCCAACCTCTATGTACAGCTGTATGTTAAATTTGAGTAAAAGGAGCTTGAAAGTTGAGGGTTTATCAAAGCCCTTTAACCGGCTCTCGACATGTATGTAAGTGGATTTCAAGTCTCACAGCAACAGCTTGTAAGAGAAAACAGATTATCCTGAACTCCATAAACTTATTAAGTGCACTATACATTCTCAATTCTACGTCATTTGTGGAGCATGTCTCTGTGGTGTCTTGAATCAATGTACTGGCACTAAATGTCTTGTCAATTGCATGCTAAACTGTTGCCAACCTTTTAAGCTGATTTTCTCAAAGCTGGGTTTATTTGGTACCTGGCATCTTTTTTATTTTCTTTCTTTTTTTTTCAACCATGTTAATGTCAAGCTTGGCAAATAATATAGCACAAGTCATATACCATGGGAAAAATCCCTTAGTGTATCTGTGGAAAGAATGGGGAATATTTGTTAAACCAAAGCCAACAGATTAAATTAACAGCTCAGGTGTTACAGGAGACAACCTGTCACAAGATAAGCCTTTTAGGAAAAGATGACTTACCACTGTTCCATTCCCACTGAGTGGGATGCTAGAGATGCGGTCATAAAAGGCATCACACCAGTAGAGTAGGCCCCGTTCCTTCTGAAGGCTCAGTCCGTTGGGCCACTGCAGGAACTCCCGCACAAAGTGTACCCGATTGGACCCGTCCATGTTGGCCCTCTCAATGCGGGCCACTTGAGGAAGCTGTTCCCCACGCATCCCATAACCTTCCGACCAGTCGGTCCAGTACATGTAACTGTGAGCAAGAAATGGGGGCACATTCTTAATCATATGTGATGGGAAAATTTAGAAATCTGACGACAACAGAAAAAGGGGCAGCCAATGAGGAGGACATTAAAGCAGAAATTGACAACAAAAAAGAAAAAGTAGCAGTGATGGCGGTGGAAGAGGAGGAGGAGGGGGGATGAAACACCTTACACCAATAAGGAATGGAAGAGTGGGCAGAGGGGAGAAGGTGAAGAAAGGAGGAGAGGAGGATGAGAGGATGAGGAGGATGAGGACAAAGAAGAGAAGGTAGTGGAAGAGGAGGAGGAGGACGAGGGGGAGGTGGTGGTAGTGGTAGTGGTGGTGTAGGAGGAGGAAGAGGTGGAGGAGAGGAGGAGGAGAAGGAGGAGGAAGAGGAGGAAAATGAGGACAGGAGAGGAGGAGAGAGGATTCAGAAATCTGAGGACATCAGAAAAAGGGACGGCTATTCAGGAGGATAACAAACAGAAAAAAGATAAAATATAACATAGAAAGAAGGGACGATTGCAGGGGAAGGAGGATGAATGAGGCATGGAGGAAAGGGAAGAGAGGAAGGAGGTAAAGGAGATGGAGGAGGAGGAGGAGGAGGAGGAGGAGGAGGAGGAGGAGGAGGAGGAGGAAGAGGTGGGGAAGGAGGGGAGAGAGAGGGAGGAGGAGGGGATAAAGAAAGCAAAGAGAAAAGGGATAGATTTCAAAGAAGAAGAAGGAAGAGAAGACAGATGATGAGGTATACAAAGTAGAAGAGGAGGGGGAAAAAAAAGAATATACATCGTAGAAGAGAAGGAAACAGAAAGTAGAGGGACCGTCTTTGTGCATTGCACAATTCATTGAATAGGCTCATCATAACCCTTAAGATACTGCTGTAGCTTTGTTTTCTCACCCATCTTCAGGATCTACCACAATGGCTCTTGGGTGGGTGAAGTTCTCCCTCAGGAGTAGTTTCCGCCTTGATCCATCCAATCTGGCCACACTGATTGTATTGCTTCCATCATCAGTCCAGTACAGATTCTTACTGATCCAGTCCACAGCGATCCCTTCACAATTTGTGATATCTAGAAGAGTTAAAACATACAATCCATTTTAGAAATCAAGTATTGTGCTTAAATGAATGTTTGGGACAAGTAATTTAAGACAAATGAATTAATGAAACAAAGTCAAACCTTTTCTAATGGTATACATGATCTTGTCTTAGGACTAAAGGTCAATGGAATACTACTAAAACATTAAGAACAATCTGATTTTGCTATAACACGTTTTTCCCATAAACACCTGCCAGAGTACACTCAGAACTACATGTATGCTCGGGTCTTCAATGCGTTAGAATACACATCACTACAGGTGACTCAAATGTACTGCACAAAATCTTCACAACCAGCTTAAGAATTCACAACAGCATGTTCCTTGCATTTATTATTCTTACTGGCTCAAGATTAGACTTGTAATCACATGCATGGTTCATTGCAAATTAAAAACTGTTGCCACACACGGAAATAATTACAAATTTTGCCATGAATGGTGAGCTGACAGACAAAGATTTTACAAGGCCGCTTCCTTCTCCCTTGGTCTACAGTCAAAGAGATTTACTAATAAATGCAACTTTCACTGCAGACAGCCACAGCTGACACATATAACCCTTTAGCAACTAAAGATTCTGTACATAATGGTCCCTAGAAGGTACAGCAATATTGCTCTTATTTCGACAACTTTTTAAATGATTTAAAATAGCTCACTGCATGTTCATTTTTGTCTATTATAAGTTATGTTTATTTGAAAGACTATTAAAAGAATGGTGTGTCACAGAAGTAATTCTGACATAATTTTGTTGACCTTTGACCTCTTTGAAATCAAACAATTATATATTCTACATAAAATAAAATAAAAATTGTAAAGCATAAAATTATTAAAAAACAATAAAACAGATGGGCGGTTTTGAGTGTTTTAGGGAGTAATAAGACAGGCGGTTTTGGGCGGTTCAGTTGCTTATAGGTTAATCATCACTGTACATTCTCTAAGCAAATCTTATTCCTGCATTTATTCTGATGAAAGAAATGCTCACAGTCCGTCAAGAGATCCTCCCTGCCGGTGCCGTTCAGTCTCTGTCGACCTATCACATGCTTAGTGGAGTCTGCAAAGTAGACATACTCCTCAGCGGCGTAGAAGTCCACGCCCCTCGGGCTGTTGAGGTTGAGGATGGGTACCATGGATTCATAGTTAGGGTCATCGGTCGGCTCCAGGGGGATCGCTCTCACTGAACCGGGGTAACCCTGGCCAAAGAGGAGGAAACGATTCATGCCCAGGTTCCCTGGATGGGGAAGGAAGGGGTATACAAGTGTTGGAACACAAAGAACAGAGTAAGACTTGCGAGATCATGCATTTCTAGTGCTTAAAGTCAATGACATATGGGCTGGGTTCCTGAACTTATCACATCAGTTTTTTGTTGTTGTTGTTTTTTTTTTTGGGGGGGGGGGAGGGGGTATGCACAAAACTTCACTGAATTCCATTTTCAAATGTAAATATATATATATGTCCTTCACATCGATAATGACTTTTAAGGTGCGAAGGTTGTAGTTCATCGAGGCTGTAGATCATCTACCAAAAACCTACTTTATGATACTGTCATTCCCACACAAACCAATGAGAGAAATTAAGTTGATGACATCACCATCTCGGCTAATGTAGATATGGTTGGCACCAACATCACTCTTAGAAGAAAAAGTATGTCTAAATTTGCAAATTTCCATAGTTTTCTCATTCTGAATCCAATTTTGATCCGACTTTTACCATTCTGTGGGTCTAATTGACTCTAATCATTCAGAGCAAACTTCAAGAATTGAACTGAAAGCACATAGGCCATGTCCTTTGGGCTCTGCAAAGCAACTTACTGCTGCACGATCCATTAGCCATCACGGCATAGCCTTGCTGGCAGCGACACTGGTAGGTCTTGCCAGAGATGAGGCACAGGTGCTCGCAGCCGCCATTGTTTGTGCGACAAGGATGTTGTGATGCTAGATGTAACAAAAACAAAGGGATATAGTCAACCATGCATGACTACTGCATCGTTGCTAGCATCGCCTTGACAACAAATATATACATACATTCATACATAAATATATATATAGCTGTATCATTATACATATCGTCTCTGGGGTGACAAGACCTTGTATATCAAATTTTGGTGAAAATGACTTTTTTGGATTAATGTTCACATAATCAGTAACTTGACAGTGATGTCCTGTCCAAATCCTAGCTGTCTTACCCCCAAAAATGAAGCCACCATGGCATTAGTCTAGCAGCCAGAAAGGGTCCCCGTGCACCCCCCCTAAAACAAAATTCTACGATATGTTCGAAGATCGTCAGAACCTGTATTTTCCGAATCCGGTTGTCGCCAGCGGAAAAAAAGGTTGCGCGCGCGTCTTATTTGCATATTTCTAAGATGGCCGCCGCCCGTTGCTAGGAGACGGATTATTTTTGAATAACTTTAGTTAGGAATAACAAATTACCATAAAAATGGTATCATTTTGAAGAGAATTAAATTTCCTACAAGCTGATACCCCATTTGATGGGATAAATAGTTGTTGTCATGAAATATTAAGGAAGGAATTATGTTTTTTAGCATTTTTCTAAAAAGATAGGGAATTTGGTTATAATGTTCTTTTCCATACATCTAATATGCATTTACAAATAACATTTGAAATTTCCTAAAATTATCCCCCAGTCATAGCTATTATCATGTGAAAACGGCTTTCCAATACACCAATTCCTTTAAAAGTTACACGACATTAAAGGGGATAAGGTTCAATAGGTTTTACAGCAATATTATTTTAAGGGTTATAATGTCTCCGCGCGCAATTGCGTAGGTTCTGTATCTGGGGTTTGTTGTAGATCACTGCTATCTATTGATCAAATCTCATCGAAATCGGCGAAGAAAGAAAGAAAAATTACACTTTCTATTCCTTATATGAAATAAAAATGTTTTTTTTTTCTATTCTGTGTTACCAAACTCAATCCATTCAGCTTCCCATATGAACAGTTTCTTGTCTGTTTGGATTCCCTCCAAAATCACAACTTATCTGATATTAAAAAGTTAAAGAAAAAAAATTGACGTGACAGTTTCCTCTTATTGGAAGATTAAAGTGAAAAAAAAAGAAGAATCTTATGCTAAAAGCCCTAAGAAATAAAGAACTTGTTAAATCGCCTTTCAGAGTTTAAAATGAAACATGGCTATCTTACTTTTTCATAACAAAATGAAGGGAAGTATCTGTGTAGTTCATGTCGGCCCATACTGGGTTACTATTCTTCAGAAATGATCCCCGTGCACCCCCCCCCCCCAAAAAAAAAAAATCTACAATGTGTTCGAAGATCGTCAGAACCTGTATTTTGCGAATCTGCTTGTCGCCAGCGGAAAAAGGGTTGCGCGTGCGTCTAATTTGCATACTTCTAAGATGGCCGCCGCCCGTTGCTAGGATACGGATTATTTTTGAATAACTTTAGTTAAGAATATCAAATTACCATAAAAATGGTATCATATTAAAGAGAATTAGATTTCCTACAAGTTGATACCCCGTTTTATGTAATAAATAGTTGTTGTTATGAAATACTAAGGAAGGATTTTTTTTTTTACATTTTTCCCAAGAAATACAGATTTCAGTAATGATTTTTCCATACATTTAATTTCTGTTTACAAATAACATCGGAATTTTCCTTAAGTTAAACCCCATAAATAAGTATTATTATGTGAAAGCGGCTATTCAATACACCAATTCCTTTAAAAGTTACACGACATTAAAGGGAAAAGGTTCAATACTGTTATACAGAAATTTAAGGGTAATGTCGACGGCCGCACTTGCGTAACGCGTGTAATACTATAATAATCATTGCAAGTATGAGACCCTATCACTTCTTACATCCAAATTATTGATTAAATATCATTACATCTTGTGGAATATGAAAGCAAATTAAATCTTTTATTCGCTATCACCTTTGATCTACTCAGCTTCACTTTTAGTTTACGTCTTTTTTCATCAAATAGAATAAAGGCCTTACGAGAGGTGTAATTTCATGACGGCCGAAACGGGCTTACCTGGATAGGGGTTTCCAACATATCGATATTAATCAAACTTCTCTTCATCAACTCTCATTCTTCTGATCATCTTCACACACATACTCACACCTCCAATATCACACACAGGCATTCATGCACGGGAAATGAGCTCAGTCGTGAATTTCGTGAATTAATTCAATACGCCATTAATGCATTCATGGAACATCAAACTCGAATGCTTTAATTAGATGTCGAAATAAGAGTTACATGTATACCGCACAAGCGAAATATTTCTCACCATGCTCTAGCAGGAAATCAATTTATTTTTTTAAGATAAGATCGCACATACGTGTTCTCATTCTTTGGTGGTTCGCCTGATGGTTTTTAAACATATTGCTCACACGTTTATTATTGCCAAGAAACTAATAGATAGATTACAAATACCAAGGAATGGCATTGATAAAAACGAATAGTTGCAAGTCAAATCCAGTCGCTTTCAAATTCTGTTTTTTTTTTATAAAAAATGATTTCATGCACTTAACTTTATTACATGGGTTGATTTAAATGCAATACAACGTAAACTTGGTTGTTGAATCCGTTAGGAGTGACTAATAATCAATATTATACAAAAATGAGAGAGAGAGAGAAAAAAATGTTATGGTTAAGTAGACCATGGATCTATAAAACATGAGGGAAATGTCTGAGGGAACATTAACCATGCATGCGTGTATGTATGTATGTGTGCATGTATATACTATAACTATGTATATATAATATATCTATATCTATATATAAATATATAAATATATATATATATATATATATATATATACAAATATATATATATATATATATATATATATATATATATATATATATATATATATATATATATCACGTTTATATTTATGCAGGTTTGTATACTTTCGTGTTGTGTGTGTTTGTGTTCAAGGATGTTTGTGTATGACTAATGTGTTAAACATTAGACATATTCAGAGTGTAAATGTTTAACCACAACGAATACAATATTTTCATGTTTTCCACAGAAATTAGACATCTATTATAATTAGATAAATTTGCTAAAATGATTTGAAGTGTATCTGCTATAGGCGCATCTGACGTGCAATCCACTTTATAGAGCGCATGTAAGTTCCGCTGGAATAACAACTCATGCATGAGTTAAATACACCATCCAATGTTTTCAGATATCCATGCCCTACTCGTCCGCCGGTCCTTTTTAGATAGAGTAACTATAAATGTGCATGATCGATACCCAAAAGATTATTGACATTGCACGTTAAACACTTTCACTAGGTTGCCATTGTCGCGAGTCTCGATATGCTAATACATGTATACTATCTACCTCAAATCGATTCTTAGTCTACGAGTGACCGTGGTGATCTTATCATGGCTTATCACATCTTGAGGTCTATGGTGGTAATCGTGTTGATCGTAGAAGAATTATTGGACTGTTTGAAAAATTACTACGATCAACACAATGTCTTTGACTGACATCAAGATTTGATTATCTGATGATCAGCACGATTAGTCCGCGAGTAAGACCACGATTTCGGGCGAATCGAGAAAGTGGACCCAGCTTAGTGAATGCCACGAGAGTGGTAACGTACCATAAGGATAATCAACACGACAGTTTCAATACCGTACATATCAATATTTACATATCTTCCAAGATTACTTCACCTATGTAATCTAGATTCTTTTGTATGCCTCCGCCAAGAAGTGGTGCCGGAGGCATTATGTTTTCGGGTTGTCCGTCCTTCCGTCCGTCCTTCTCTCCGTCCGTAATGAATTTTGTGGACAGCGTAACAAAAAAAAAAAAAAAAAACAACCCTGAAATTTGGCATGTATGTGTATTGGGGGTGAAATTCTGCCTATCAACTTTTGGGTGCACATGCTCAAGGTCAAAAGTCAAAAGGTCGAGGTCAAATGCTTAAAATTTCACTATTTCCCTCATATCTCTGCAATGCCTAAAGATATTTTCTTGAAACTTAGTGTATACAGGTATTACCCAATTAAAATTCACTGGTAAAAGTTTGGGGTCATAAGGTTAAGGTCAAATGTGAAAAGGTCAAGTGAAAATGTTAAAATTTTACTTTTTTTCTCTGTATCTTGGATATTGTTCAAGGTATCTTCATGTCAGGTCAGGATGATCTGCTACTGGTACCCTGTAGCCCAGTACAACCTGTTTCAGGGTCGGATTGTCGGCGACTAAACCGGCAAACCCACCAGTCTCCAACTGGAGAATGGTGAGGAGGGTGGCTGGACACCCTGGTGGAACTAAAAACAAGATCTATCTTAAGGACATCGACTCTGGAGAGTCAACGATGGCCATCCAGCAATGCAGAAGGACCCGGCCACCCACTGCATTTTCTTGGCCACGATAGTTCTTATGAGAGTTCGTAAACATTGTGGAAAACCGGCATCTGATGGTGGGACCCGCAGGCCAGATGATGCGTCAATGGCTACTGGGGAAGAGGAGCGTGTTGCACCGACTAGGCACAGCTGTAAGGACGCAGAATATACTGCCGATAATCCTGTGCATGAAAGGAGCAGCACAAACCTGAGAAAACCTAGAATTATAGGGACATGGAATGTTCAAGGAATGAATGCTGACAAGATGGAGATCATCATAACCCGAATGGGAGAACAAAATATCAGTGTGCTTGGTATTTCAGAGACTTGGTGGCTCAACCAAGGTCGTTTCACTACCGAAGATGGCTACACAGTTGTGTATTCAGGCAAAGACGGCGGAAAGAGGGAACACGGAGTAGGCTTCATCCTGGACAAAAACTCGGCTAAGTCTTTCTTGGGTTTCAACCCAATAAGCAAAAGAATTATTACTCTCAGACTGGAAGGTCACCCATTTAACATCTCCGTCATCCAGGTCTATGCGCCAACATCTACTGCATCTGATGAAGCCATGGAAGACTTATGATCAGCTCCAAGATACTCTTGACAAGATTCCGAACAAAGATGTTCTTGTGATAATGGGAGACTGGAATGCAAAAATTGGCAAATCAGTGACCAAGTCTAAGATCGTCGGAAAATATGGATTGGGAGAAAGAAATGAACGTGGAGATAGTTTGGAAGATTTCTGCCAAGCTAATGACCTGATTGTTGGAAACACTTTCTTCCAGCAGCACCCCCGAAGACTATGGACATGGAAGAGCCCCGGGGACAATGTAAGAAACCGGATTGACTATATTCTCGTTAAAAGAAGATGGCGCTCTTCACTGCTCAGTGTTCGGACAAGACCAGGTGCAGACTGTGGGAGTGACCACCAGCTTCTGGTTGCACAGCTGAAACTAAAGCTCAAAGTAAAGAAGAAAGAGACACCACCATTAAGGTTTGATGTAGACAACATACCGGAACAGTACACTGTTAGTGTGAGCAATAGATTTCAGGCACTTCTTCAGATTGATGATGAAGAGCTGTCTCCCAATGAACTGTGGGAAGGAATGAAAGAAGCAGTGTTAAGCACAGTTAAGGAGGTCATCCCAAAGAAGAAGAAGAAGAAGCAACCATGGTTATCCAGAACAACATTAGAACTGACTTGCTGACAAGAGACAGGATGCGAGGAAGAGAGGGGATATGGCTGAGTGGCGAAGACAACACAAAGAAGTGTCAAAAGCAGTTAGAGCTGATCAACGTGCCTTCGTTGAGAGAAAATGTGAGGAGATAGAAAGAGCAGGGAGTGATTCTAAGAGGGTGTATGCTCTGGTCAAAGAAAATGACTCAAAAACCATCAGCAAGGTCAGATGTCATCAATGACAGAAATGGTACCACCTTAACAGAGAGCACAGACATAAAGAACAGATGGGCCTAGTACTGCAAGGAGCTCTACGAGCAGAAGACCCAGGCAGACTCTGCCAACAGCAACCTAGGGGAACAAGAGTTAGAACCACCCCCGTTATTGGAGGAAGTGCGCCAAGCAATGAGAGAAATTAGGAACGGGAAATCACCAGGCTGGGATGATATCCCAGGCGAGTTATGGAAAGCCTCTGGTGAGGAAGGCATAAACATCACGTGGAAACTATGTGACAGAATCTGGAGGAATGTAGAATGGCCCGAGGACTGGGGAAGAGCGGTCTTTATCCCGATACCTAAAAAAGGAAATGTAAAGGAGTGCTCAAACCATCGCACCATTAGTTTGATAAGCCATGCCAGCAAAATACTACTCAAGATCATCAACAACAGAATGAAACGGCAGATGGAAAATGAGATATCTGAAGAGCAGGCTGGTTTTAGAGCAGGAAGAGGCACGAGAGACCATATCATCAACATCAGAAACGTCATTGAGAATTGCCGAGGACACTCTGTACCACTCTACCTGTGCTTTATAGATTACAGCAAAGCCTTTGATTGTGTCTGTCATGCAAAATTATGGAACACTATGAGAGAAATGGGTTTTCCTAGCCATATAGTGAAGCTCATTAGCAAGCTATATAAAGATCAAGAGTCTACAGTACGAACAAGCAGAGGTGACACAGAATGGTTCAAGATTGGTAGAGGTGTCAGACAGGGATGCATACTATCGCCCCAGCTTTTCAACATCTATGCTGAACGGATTATGAGAGATGCCCTGGGAGATTTCCTTGGTGGAGTGACAATAGGTGGCCAACGGGTAACAAATCTCAGGTATGCGGATGACACCACCCTGGTTTGTAACAACAGAAGAGAATTGATGGATCTACTCAGAGCAGTAAAAATAGCAAGTGAAGAGAGGGGGCTAATGCTGCATACTAGAAAGACTAAGATCATGGTTGTAGATGGAGAACGGAGTTTTGCAGATGGTGTCTTTTCTCTAGATGGTGATGCCATTGAAGAGGTGGAAAGCTTCGAGTTCCTGGGTTCCATCATAAACACCAAAGGGGACTGCTCACAGGAGATTAAACGAAGACTAGCAATGGCCCGGAATATGGTACAAAGTATGACAAAGCTCTGGAAAACTATACTCCCTTCCTCCCTCAAGGTCCGGCTACTAAGATCTACAGCCTTTGCCGTGGCATCATATGGCTCAGAATCCTGGACAATGAAGTCAGCAGACAAGAAGAGACTGGATTCGTTTGAGATGTGGTGCTATCGTAGGATACTGAGGATACCATGGAAAGAAAGAAGAACAAATACATGGGTGCTAGAGGAGCTTGGAGTGGAAAAGAAACTACGGGCTGATATTGTGGCCAGAAAATTGACATATTTTGGCCATGCTACCAGACATCACTGCCTGCAGAAAACAATCATCCAGGGAATGGTTGAGGGAAAACGTAAAAGAGGAAGACCCGCAGCAAGCTGGCTTGATGACATCAAACAGGTGACTGGAGCAAGCATTACAGAGGCTACCAGAGCTGCCGCTGACCGCAGACAATGGCGTTCTCTCATCCGAACCACACCTGCATATTTGTATGCTACGTGACTAGAGAGAGAGATCTTCATGGAACATAGTATATATTATGCATGTACTGACTGGAAGTGATTATCTAGGGAATTTGGGGTTCATGGGGTCAAAGGTCAAGGGCAACACTTCAAAATTTACTATTTCCCTCATATTTATGCAATGCCAGCAGGACTTAAACTTGGTGTATGCATGTATAACCCAAAATAGAGATTCTCTGGCAATTTCTTTTTTTTTTTTTGCCAAAAAGGTCAAAGATCAAGGATCAAGAGAAAGTGCTGAACTTGCTTCTTCCTCCATGTCTCGGAAGTGGCTCATGGTATCTTGAAACTTAGTACATATTTATGCATGTTCTGCCTGACAGTGATTCTCTTATGAATTTTAGGGTCAAAGGCCAGATGAAAATGGTAACAATTTTCTACTCAATACAAAAATTGCACTTTTTCTCCATACCTTGAAAATTACTTAATGCATAAACTTATGAAAGGGCCAAAGTCAAGTTAAAGTCCTAAAATTCCCAAATACATGCTCTCCTATTCATCCAATTAGACCTAGGTCAAGGAAGGTGACCATTTTGAATTTTGAATGGAAACAATGTCATTATCGTTTTCAAATTCCCAGTAACAGGGCATTTAATCTTGTTGCTTTCGCGTGGCCTTTCTTTCTATGATATACAAGAAGTAAATTTGTTATTGCTTTCAGCAATAACAAATTGGGGCCCGTTTATCTATATCATGACGAACCTCCGGAATAACGAACCTTTGGGGGAAAAAATGAACCTTCGGAATAATAAACTATAACTACTATTGTTATATTGTACAAGCTTTAACGCCGACATCTATTAACCTACTATATTACTACTTTCACTCTTTGAAAGGAAACACGCCAACAACCAACGACACAACAGGAATGGAAACAATGGCATTATCGTTTTCAAATTCCCAGTAACAGGGCATTTAATCTTGTTGCTTTCGCGTGGCCTTTCTTTCTATAATATACAAGAAGTAAATGTGTTATTGCTTTCAGCAATAACTAATTTGGGCCCGTTTATCTATATCATGACGAATCTCCGGAATAATGAACCTTTGGGGGAAAAAATGAACCTTCGGAATAATAAACTGTGACCAATATTGTTATATTGTACAAGCTTTAACGCCGACATCTATTAACCTACTACTACTTTCACTCTTTGAAAGGAAACACGCCAACAACCAACGACACAACAGGAATGGAAACAATGTCATTATTGTTTTCAAATTCCCAGTAACAGAGCATTAATCTTGTTACTTTCGCGTGGCCATTCTTTCTATAATATACAATAAGTAAATTTGTTATTGCTTTCAGCCGGCAGCATAGCTTTCGATGGTTTGTGATATCATTAGAATTAAAACATTGAGCTCTCCATAGCTGACAATTGTAAAGTAGTAGCCCGCCAAAGTTGGATTACCTTTTTTTGATACGCACTCTAACCTGAAAAAAAAAAAACAGATTTATTGGGTTTTTATCAATTGTACATTATAGCCACTCAAATAATGATGTATTGTTTGAGTTAGTCTTCGTACACCACTTAATTACCAACTGCTAATAGTAGTCGTAATCTTCGTTGTAATATTAAACTAGAAATGTCGCTATGACGACTGGTATGCCTCCGCCATAATGCATGATTCTCCTAATAGGTCTATAGTACATGTGGACAATGTGTGATTACATTTTCACAAAATTGGCAAAATATTATAATGGCATGTTTGTCACAAATGTGTTGAATGGTCACCTTCCTTGACCTAGGTTTAATTGGATGAATAGGAGAGCATGTATTTCACTTGATCTTTGACCTTTGACCTATCGTAGATTTTTTTTTTGGGGGGGGGGATGCACGGGGACCATTTCTGAAGAATTTATGATGTAACCCAGTATGGGCCGACATGAACTACACAGATACTTCCCTTCATTTTGTTATAAAAAAATAAGATAGCCATGTTTCATTTTAAACTCTGAAAGGTCATTTAACAAGTTCTTTATTTCTTAGCGCTTTTAGCATAAGATTCTTCTTTTTTTTCACTTTAATCTTACAATAAGAGGAAACTGTCACGTATTTTTTTTTCTTTAACTTTTTAATATCAGATAAGTTGTGATTAATTTCACGTTCTTGGAGGGAATCCAAAAAGACAAGAAACTGTTCATATGGGAAGCTGAATGGATTGAGTTTGGTAACACAGAATAGAAAAAAAAAACATTTTTATTTCATATAAGGAATAGAAAGTGTAATTTTTCTTTCTTTCTTCGCCGATTTCGATGAGATTTGATCAATAGATAGCAGTGATCTACAACAAACCCCACATACAGAACCTACGCAATTGCGCGCGGAGACATTGTAACCCTTCAATATTGCTGTAAAACCTATTGAACCATATCCCCTTTAATGTCGTGTAACTTTTAAAGGAATTGATGTATTGGAAAGCCGTTTTCACATGATAATAGCTATGTTTTGGGGATAATTATAGGAAAATTCAAATGTTATTTGTAAATGCATATTAAATGTATGGAAAAGAACATTATAACCAAATTCCCTATCTTTTTAGAAAAATGCTAAAAAACATAATTCCTTCCTTAATATTTCATGACAACATCTATCTATCCCATCAAATGGGGTATCAGCTTGTAGGAAATTTAATTCTCTTCAAAATGATACCATTTTTATGGTAATTTGTTATTCCTAACTAAAGTTATTCAAAAATAATCCGTCTCCTAGCAACGGGCGGCGCCCATCTTAGAAATATGCAAATTAGACGCGCGCGCAACCTTTTTTTCCGCTGGCGACAACCGGATTCGGAAAATACAGGTTCTGACGATCTCCGAACATATCGTAGAATTTTGTTTTAAGGGGGGTGCACGGGGACCCTTTCTGGCTGCTAGACTACATGTCAAAGGAACAGCTATCCCATTTGATACAGTGCTTTGGCTGCTCTGTTTTTTGTCTCCTGAACATTTGTGATTTTTTGTAGATACAAGGTCTTGTCACCCCAGCGACGAATACGTGCGTGTGTATATATATATATACATCTTCTTTTTTTTTTTCTGACAGGTCATTGAAATTACTTCCACTCAGGCTGTCATGGTGAAAATGTCTGCTGTGACTACGGATGCTAGCATTACAAAACATTCTTCTCTTATCAACATTCTCACAAAAAGGTGCCACAAAACCACAAAGGGCATGTGCAGCAGCATAAAGTCGTAGATCCGGTACATTGTGACATGGTGTTGTGTCCTACGTGCAGGGAGGAATAGAACTAGCTCTCCATGACGCTAACTCCAGTAAAAACTTACGGATGCTCTGCCTATGTGGATGCACAACATGAATAGAGCCTGCCCTGTTAGTGATCCTGGCAAGCCTGGTGACATTGCCCGACAGCTTGTCTATTTTGACGATTTCTGCCTCAGCATCCCACTTGGTGGCATAGATGGTATTCTCAAACAAAGTCAGGCTGTACAGATGACTGACCTGTAACAAGAGAGCCACCAGTGGAGACGGACAAGAGATATTATTTTCTCTGTTCTTCATGCACTTCATGGACAGATTATTTCAACATGACATAATGTTAGGTCTCTTAAGTGAGATGTACTGTATGGTGAGGAAGAAGAGGAGAACATGAAGAAGAAGAAGAAGAAGAAGAAGAAGAAGAAGAAGAAGAAGAAGAAGAAGAAGAAGAAGAAGAAGAAAAGAAGAAGATAGAAGAACAGGGAGAAGCCAATACCAATAAAAGAACACAAATCAAACCAAGATCATGACGCAATCAACAGGCATGTCCTCATTATCACTGTTGTAATGAGTACACAGTGGTATGACTACAATACCTGAACAGTAATGTGATACACTGCACTCCAGCTATAATGACCATACTAGTAGTTCTAATGAAACTCTCATTACAAGGAAAGAAATATGCAGGTCCCATAATTTTTGTCAATTATATCTTAATATACTTCATGGTTCAGCTATAATGAAATTTTGATGCAACAACTTTAACAACTTTAACAACAACAACAACAACAACAACAACAACAACAACAACAACAACAACAACAACAACAACAACAACAACAACAACAACAACAACAACAACAACAACAACAACAACAACAACAACAACAACCAACCAACCAACCAACCAACCAACCAACCAACTGCCAATAGTGAGGACTTTAATATAAAGGGAGTCGCCTGTACAAAATAACGCTAAAATAATATTTCTTGTGACCTTTGGCCCCTGTTTGATGATCCTCTGGCCTGTCCCATCGTATTTCACACTCTGCACCAGCTCCAGCTGGGTATCAGCGAAGTAGATCCTCTTGGCGGGGTAGTCTGCTGTGATGCCGTGAGGGAAGACAATCTTGGTCACCTCCAGGTCTATCCGCTCACGGCCATCCATTAAAGCTTTCTCTATCTTCGGGCGGCTCAGGCGATCTGTCGTCCCCCAATCCGTGAAGAACATTAACCTGTGATGGTATGCAGCAAGCAAAGTTTCATTCGATCGCAGTGCACACTTCTGCACATTCCCTGGAAGTTTGGAGTATTCACTCTCTTTGATGCGTAAGATATAACATCAGCCAAATGCAATTTTAATTCTGTAAGCCAAGCACCATTGAAGCATTAGATGAAGTCCAAATCCAAGACTTAAGGAAAAACAGGATTACTAGGATTATCATCTGAGACAAAAATGTGTGAGAAATCCTTGAAGGGTTTTATTTTGTTTATTTGCATAGTTTTATCATTACTTGTTGATTATGAAAAGTAGATTAATATAAAATACCACAAAAGGCTGGGGAATAAACAATAAAGACTATATTAACCCATTGAAGATTAATTCCAAGTATACTCAGACTATGACGCAGGTGTCTATGGGAAATGCGTGTTGTAGCAAAATCAGCTTGTCCTCAATGGATCAAAAAGGTGAGAGCTGATGTCCAACATCGCAATTATTTTCAGAGATGTGATATAACCTAATTAAAATGGGTCTATGGGATGGAGTTTCACTATAAATTAAAAACAGTCACAATACATTCAGGGGTTGCACATTTGTTGACATAATCATCACAAATGTACACCTACACACTACATTTACAGTTGTACTTTTTATATCATTTCATGGCAGCTTGATTCAGTATGACTTTCCCACTCTGCCTTCGTTAGGGTCAAGTGTAAAGGTATGACACTGCTACTCACCCTTCGTTAGGGTCAAGTGCCAACCCTTTTGGTCGGTGGAGGTTGCTCTCCACCAGCGTGATACAGATGTCACCGGCTGACCGACAGACAATGATGGCATCTGTGACATCGTCCATCAGGTAGATGTTGGACGTCACCCAGTCTATGGCGATGGGTTCAACATCTAGGAAACAATCACAAGTATCAAACATACATTACATCAACTCCACAGTTCGAGTACTGTATACGCCCTGTATGGAGGGAGTCTAATTTTGAATCGGGACTTCCCAACAGTTTCACGAGTGGTTAAATTCAATGTTGTTGAGTACAGCACTGAACGGAGCAAGATATGCTGCACATCACATTCATGTCGGGATCAGAGTCAATATCTTTGCGTGTCTTTCAATTTGCAAACAGCACCTGACACGCAAATTTTGCAAAAATAAAAACCTCAAGAAATTTTCGACATATAAAGTAGATTTTAGATAAATTTTGCACATGTTTGTCTTCTTTATCAAATGAATGAAAGGTGACAAAAATTATAAAAATTTCATGAAATTTTCAGCGTATAAAGTAAATTTTAGATACAATGTAATTTTTGCAAATGTTTGTCTTCTTTACCAAATGACTGAAAGGCAGTCTCATGTACAATGTACTCTGATACTTCAATACAGGATATGCAAGAAAATTGCTTTCAGAGAAAAACTGAAATATTACCTTGATCATATTTCTGCACAGCCACAAAAATAAAAGAACTATGTCTTCAAATGTACAATATTTCTCTATCCTCTAACTTAACTTATCTCCAGTAAGTTGTGACTTTATTGCAGTTTGTGGATTTGCAACATTCACAGTACACATTGCCTAATCAACCTTTCATGGTACAAATCAGTTGGTTTCCCTTAGGATAGCAACATTGAACAACTGAACTAAGCTTTACTTGCACCTACATAGGAGAAACATAGCTCATCTATGACAAGCAATGGGATAATTTCATCATCACATTATAATTAAGTCTCTGTCCTTAAGGACTACACAATGGAACTGGATTAATGTGGCCTCTGTTTTATCTATGTATACAGGCAGACTTTACGAACAGGTTTCACCTTGTACAAACTCTGCTGAAGGAAATCAAATTTAGTGGTCTACACTGACAAGTTTGATATAACTGTTGCTCATATGACAAATAAATCATACCTTGGCTTCATATTATGTAGCAATACCTATGTGGGGACCGGTGGAGGCTAGCTTTAACTGACATGTTATGAACAGCTAGATTATCACCCTCATGTACGAATCGTTGACCCCTCACATACCGAGCCAGCAGCAGGGTTTGTTCTATTAAGGTTTGATATTTATTGCTTTCATTACAGTGATGCACATATTTATATCACATCTTAGCCTTTCATCATGTGACAACACATGGGGTTCTGTGGGGGCTAGCTTTCACTGGCATGTAATGGACAGCTAGGTTATCACCCTCACATACCAATTTTTAAACCCTTGACATAGCTTGTACCAAGATGTTTCTTGCCTGTGGCCAACCATTTCTCCTTTGTGTGTCAGATTACCTGGCTGTAACTTGCCAATCTATTTCTATGGCATTCAGTTTTACAGCATTGTTACTGTAAAAGTGGACATTTTTGCAGTGTGGACATTTGTTTTTGCACTTCCAGTGACCAGAGACTGCCGCAAGAATAAAAGCACACGTCATAGTATATGAGCTTGTTACATGTAAAACTATCGTTTGATTCCACAGAATGAAAAACATGGAAATTCATCATATCCCGATGAGTGGGAAAAATTTACTCACACAAAAATTTCCACTTTTACAGTACTTTAAGTGTGATGTAGACAAATCCACTCAGGTAAACAGAGCAGCACACTTATCAATCGAGTTATTAATTGGCAGAATGATATCGAGTTGAGAGACTCACTTGTTAAATCCAGAATAAGATCCTGGACTTGTACGTTTTCCATCTTTTTGAGTCCTGCACACTTCAGCTGCTCTGCATGGTTGCCAAAATTGACCCAACAAATCTGGGAGAAAATAAAGTAATAAAACCATTGAAGAGTTATCCAGCTATCAATAATTTTTCCCTTAAAAAAAGGATGGAAATATATGGTGACACAAGATGCTATGCCACAATATTAATAGACTAAAAACTTTTGATGACCTTCTTTAGCACACTGTGAACACTGTTTTGTTGTCTTTGCTGTAAAGAGGTTTCATTTTTACATGCTCCTGAGGCTGTTGCAACCTCTATATGCTAAATTGCTGATTATTTTTAACCCAGATAAACAGACAAGTGAACCTACATATTTGGCTCAACTGATTACCACAAGTGCAACATGTTCATATTATGTTAATGACCTTCTTAAACACAAAGTATGCAATCTGACAGATAGAAATTATAGGCACACTGAAAACTACATTGCAGGTTTACACCGGAAAAGGTCGAGTTCAATTCTGCTGGTAACTGATGATAGACTTGCAGTTCCTATGTTGCTTTGTTTTCTCATCTTATCGTGAAGTAGAGAGGCTGTCATATAAGGGCTTACAAGAGTTTAAAGTGGGTATCAGTTGACATGAACACACCTTTGTTTGATACTCTTGGATTTACAGTCAAATCATATGATAACAGGATCACCTAAAATAGAGCTAGTATGTTTTGTCTATTTGTTGAGGCTGTTTTTGTATTTTGCTAACTACAACACATACATGCTGCATGAACATGACCTCAACACCCCAACCCTAGCCCTTTCTTGAAAGTCTTAACACTTTCATACATCTCATCTACACTGCATCAATGACATCAAAAAGGTCCACATCATATCAGAGACTGAGGTGTCTCTTGGCTTTGTAATGAAATTTGCAGAAGTATTCTTAGAAAGTGCTTTGACATTCCAAATTTTGTAAATACATAACAAAATGCACAAAACTGAATGTTCTACTTTGTCTTTTAATAATTTCAGATACAGCAAGGTGAGAAGATGTTTATCAACACAGAGATTTGATATAGTTAATAGTATAAATGAGCTAAACTTAACACACGAACAAATGGTCTCCAACAATACATACTAGGGCTCTCATGCGAACCATCTGTGGAATGCAAATAAATAATATTAAACATCATCAGTCGTGTTTTACTTTATTGACTACAAACATGTACAAGTGACTACTGAAATGAAACATGCAGAGCCTCTAGGTCTTTCGAAGTTAGCTATTTTAATCTACCTGGTAACAGTAACTCTCAAAGGACTTTGAATGCTTAAGAAAGATGTTTCAAACATCATTCTTAACCCTTTGATGACAAGTCCCAAGTAAACTTGACCAGGTGTCTATGGGAAATGCATGCTGTAGTAAAATCAGTTTGTCCTCAACAGGTTAAAAGCACTCAAAGTGAAGCTACAGGTAACCCGTTCTATTCAAGAAATAGACTTTCTACATTAGTCTAAAAAATTAGACTGATTTTGCTAAAAACAGGTGCTCAAAAAATGGGAAAAACAGTCTACAAATGATCAAAATTTTAAATGTTAATCTGAAATTGTGGTGCAAGGTTTGGCATAAACAAAATGGAATTAACAAACCTGTCCTTCATTCTTTTCAGAATTGCATCAGTCATAGCTGGATATGTCAATGTTGGTCTTCTGCCAAACCTGCTGAGCTGGCAAGGTTCGGCTTTTGACGAACCTGCCGAGTTGCCCAGGTTCGGCTTTTGACGAACCTGTCGAGCTGGCAAGGTTCGGCTTTTGACGAACCTGCCGAGCTGTCCAGGTTCGGCTTTTGACGAACCTGCCAAGCTGGCAAGGTTCGGCTTTTGACAAACCTGCCGAGCTGCCCAGGTTCGGCTTTTGACGAACCTGCCGAGCTGACAAGGTTCGGCTTTTGACGAACCTGCCGAGCTGGCAAGGTTTGGCTTTTGACGAACCTGCCGGGCTGCCCAGGTTCGGCTTTTGACGAACCTGCCGAGCTGCCCAGGTTCGGCTTTTGACGAACCTGTCGAGCTGGCAAGGTTCGGCTTTTGACGAACATGTCGAGCTGGCAAGGTTCGGCTTTTGACGAACCTGCCGAGCTGTCCAGGTTCGGCTTTTGACGAACCTGCCGAGCTGGCAAGGTTTGGCTTTTGACGAACCTGCCGGGCTGCCCAGGTTTGGCTTTTGACGAACCTGCCGGGCTGCCCAGGTTCGGCTTTTGACGAACCTGCCGAGCTGCCCAGGTTCAGCTTTTGACGAACCTGTCGAGCTGGCAAGGTTCGGCTTTTGATGAACCTGCCGAGCTGTCCAGGTTCAGCTTTTGACAAACCTGCCGAGCTCGCAAGGTTCGGCTTTTGACGAACCTGCCAAGCTGCCCAGGTTCGGCTTTTGACGAACCTGCCGAGCTGACAAGGTTCGGCTTTTGACGAACCAGCCGAGCTGGCAAGGTTTGGCTTTTGACGAACCTGCCGGGCTGCCCAGGTTCGGCTTTTGACGAACCTGCCCAGCTGCCCAGGTTCGGCTTTTGACGAACCTGCCGGGCTGCCAAGGTTCGGCTTTTGACGAACCTGCCGGGCTGCCAAGGTTCGGCTTTTGACGAACCTGCCGAGTTGGCAAGATTCGGCTTTTGACAAACCTGCCCAGCTGCCCAGGTACGGCTCTTGACGAACCTGGCGAGCTGCCAAGGTTCGGCTCTTGACGAACCTACCGAGCTGCCAAGGTTCGGCTCTGGACGAAAGTGCCCAGCTGCCCAGGTTCGGCTTTTGACGAACCTGCATAGCTGCCCAGGTTCGGCTTTTGACGAACCTGCCGGGCTGCCAAGGTTCGGCTTTTGACAAACCTGCCGGGCTGCCAAGGTTCGGCTTTTGACAAACCTGCAGAGCTGCCCAGGTTCGGCTTTTGACGAACGTGCCGAGGTGGCAAGGTTCGGCTTTTGACCAAACCTGCCGAGCTCCCAAGGTTCGGCTTTTGACGAACCAACCGAGCTGGCAAGGTTCGGCTTTTGACGAACCTGCCAAGCTGGCAAGGTTCGGCTTTTGACGAACCTGCCAGGCTGCCCAGGTTCGGCTTTTGACAAACCTGCCGAGCTGGCAAGGTTCGGCTTTTGACGAACCTGCCGAGCTGGCAAGGTTCGGCTTTTGACGAACCTGTCGAGCTGCCCAGGTTCGGCTTTTGATGAACCTGCCGAGATGCCCAGGTTCGGCTTTTGACGTACTTGCGGAGGTGGCCAGGTTCGGCTTTTGACGAACCTACCGAGCTGCCAGGGTTCGACTTTTGACGAACCTGCCGAGCTGCCAAGGTTCGGCTTTTGACGAACCTGCCGAGCTGCCAAGGTTCGGCTTTTGACGAACCTGCCGAGCTGGCAAGATTCGGCTTTTGACAAACCTGCCGGGTTGCCCATGTTCGGCTTTTGACGAACCTGCCCAGCTGCCCAGGTTCGGCTTTTGACGAACCTGCCCCCCCCCCCCCCCCCCCCCCCCCCCGGCCTAGTTAGGGTTAATGATCCTGTCAGGCTCCAAATTTTTCATCTGTTGCAATGTCCCTTTGCGAAGATCACAAAAATAGGGATTAGAAACAGTTAGTTGCAGTGAATAATAGGCAGAAATACATCTTAAATGCAGTTCAGTTTAATCAGTTTTCAGCGAAATGCTTTTTCATTGTTGAAATGCAAAAACATGCACTTCTATGATCATGCCACATTGAAAGGTTCATTCTTGTATTGTTTTGATTATCCAGTACGCTGATAACCACAAGAAGCTACATGGTTCATGCATACCAATTTGGGGACCAAACTGCAGTGAAAACGTGATATTCAAACATGAAAATGAAACAATTTTTATTCACTAGCTTAATTGTGACATTTTCAGTTGCCAGAGTCACAAAATATGCTGCAGAAAAAAGGAGAATATTCCACAAAGGGTGAGATAAAAATTTGAGGAACATTAATTGCTCATTTGACTAAACAATGTTTTCATTATTAACTCTTTATGTGCCACGTTCGCACGTCCGACTCAGTCGACGGCGTGCCAACTTTGCATATTCTGCTCAATAAACAAAGCCGCCAAAACCGATCGATAAATCGCTAGTCCTGCGGTACAATGAAAGCGTTTCTAGCGCTTTTGTTTCTCTCGCATACGGCTTGCATTCTATGTGGTGATTGACTGTCAAGCGGTGTTCCCAACTATAGATTTGTGTGTACATTCTAAGTTTCTGTCACGGTTTCATGTGTAAAAGTCATGCCTTCACAGTAATGTAGCAAACTTGTCATTCAAAAGAAAATTGAAAATAGATTTTTCATACAATTTATATTGAAGCAAAGTTTGGCATTCCTCTAAACTTTGCTCACTATTATGTCAAAGCTCAAAAGCTGAAATTTGTAGAAGTTACACAAATTGGAAAAACAGAATTCTTTCTCAAAGCATGTCTACCTTCGTGTCCCAGAATAACGTGGCATACAGGGGGTTTCCACCATGGCACATAAAGAGTTAATATTCAGCTTCAGGAATGCTATGCTCCAGCACTATAACATATGAAACATATGAAAAACACGTACGGTATACAAGCTGAATAGTGCAGTAGAGTACAGTTCAAAGTATTTTAACAATAAGCATAGCATATTTGCAGTATCGTCTCTTTCTGGAGCTCAAAAAGACATCGCGCGGTACTCAATCCTGTGAATGGCATTTTGAATCATGTGCAGTACAGTGTATTTCGAAACACTGATTCTACATAGCAATTGAGCATAAACACAGCCCATGTAAAAGTAATACAAGATCATAGAGCAGTATGCCATTGAATCACAGAGAGTTAAGATGCATTATACCTGTTTGATGGAGAAGATGACTGATGATTCTTGATGTATGGTATCCTCCACTTGTGGTATAGGAACATGTGCACTACACTAACCTCCTTTTCTCCTTGTGCAAGATAATATGAGTCAGGGTGGGCAATTCGTATAAGGCTTTGGTTGGCTAGTCCATGCAATGAGGTTATACCTGTATACTTTTATAAAACAGGCCCTTGCCAATAAGCTACACTGAGCAGGCAATCCTAATAAATTATCTCCTTATCAGAGACAATGAAAACTCTCTTGTGCGCCTCCAAGATCAGATTGTTGATATAGCCGGGGAGGGGGAAGAGATACAATGTATAGCCCTAATGCTCTGCTGGTTTGGGGAAGTGCCAAGCCCTATGGTTTGTTTCTCACAGAAGTGCTTTGTGGTCTGCCAATTAACCACAGTCAGCAAACAATGTTTGGGCAGTCTGTGGTTGAAACTCAAAGCTCCTTGGCATTCCTCTCAGCCTTCATTGAGAAAGTGAACTGATGCTCCATCCATACTAGTCTGGGCTCCGTCCCCTTTTCCTTGGTGCGACCAAGAGAGGGCGCAAATTTTCTGATTGCGCTAATCGAGAGACTGCGCGCCCAACGAAAAAGGGTCCGGGAAGAAAGTTTCAGTTCCGATCGGATTTTGACCGAACGCGATAAATCATTCGCTCTGACAGGTCCCGCCCACCGAGTATGGTAGTAGTCTGTTCAGCCAGTCTCAGTAAATGGAATTCGCATCTATCTGATTTCGTATGTGATCTATATTAATGACATGTAGATCCATATAGGTCACAAATTGGTTTCAGAGTATTCAATTTTTCTGAAGAAAAGATACAATACCTTTTTCTTCATAGTAGGCCTAATACGAACACATAATGCTGAATTTACTGCTGAAATTGGATTAGACTAGTCATCGACTGTTCTAGGTATTACACAGTTCAGTACCTTTCTCCCAACACCCTGCAGATCTGTCCTTGGTCTCACCATGGGCGGATGGAGTACTGCACGCATGCATTGCATAATTATGTACCTTACCCAGTATAAGTGTTTAGTTTGGCCATGGAGCTAAAAACGAATGGCGATCTACTATCGTTTATCTCTAGTGATTTCTCTCTAATGTTTTTTTTTTCAACTTTGTACAAAAAATAGGGCCCAACAGTAGCCATGACTGCTCGTATCATAATTAGAAATGTTCTTGATTTTGCGATCTTGTTTGTGCAACAGGATTTTGTAAGAGAGAGGTATTTCAGTCGGCTGCACTGTGCCCGAGTGAATCCATAAACACTTTGAAAATCGAGGCACTGATTCTAAATATCAAATTGATATTATATGCAAATTGACTGGGTATACTACGACTGCAGTCGACTGTATGTTGTACTTGAGGGCCAATCCTATAAGATGAAGCCTTGAACTTCTGGAATCCCTTTTTTTTTATAAACGTAAAGTAGGTTTACAATTGGATTTCTATATTATGTCTGGAGAACAATAATTCACAACACAACCACAATACTTTCAGCATAGCGCCTAAATACCACGCAATTTCAAATAAAAACATCCACAAATCTTTCTGAGTGTGGCTCTGACGATGAAATTATTAGTAATAAGTGATTTCATCGATGAATAGCCATCAAAGCTTTATGTGTTATGAAATATAACAGGTTAGAATACAAAAACACGCTTTGATTACGCGAGCATACAAAGGTTTACCGCGTTGAGCTTCACAAGGAATAGTGTTTTATCAGTTTTGATTTAAAAAAAAAAAAAATAAGCTGGTATTTTCTTCAGACCTAATTTACCAAAGGAAGATAAAGATATTACATGTTTGATGGAGAATTTACGTGGCAAACCTTATACACGCTATGTATCCAAAAATTGAATAGGCATTGTTTTCCCGAAGGTTCGTTGATCTGAAAATAAGAGAAACTTTAATATTTTGAAGGTTTGATAGCTCCCCCCCCCAAAAAAAAAGCAAACATCAAACAAACAAACAAACAAATGAAACAAGGTTCGTAAATCCACAAATGGAAAAATTGCATACTTTTAAACTAACATTCGGAATTACCAACCAATATCGTTTTAAATTAACGAACCTTCGGTATTGCAAACTTTTTTTTTCTTTATTTTTCTTTTAGGGGCTATACAAACGAACATTCGGAAGACCAATCCTTTAGTATTTTAAACGAACCTTATTTCGTTTTGGATTACCGAACCATCGTAATAATAAACCCTGAAAATGAACCTTCAGAAAAACAAACTGTAACCAGAAATAAGAAATTTCTGACTCCAGAATTATTCAGGATTTACCAATCCCAGAGGGCAGCGGATATCATACAATTCTGATATTCACCTTGCATTGTAATGATGATGCCATGTAACAATCAGGAGGTAAACTATAATCATCGAGAAGGCGAGAGAGCCTCCTCGATATAACAGGCAAACTCCACAACACCATGCTGAAGGGCATATAAATCAGACACTTGCTTATGAATAATATCGTAGTGCAAAATAAATTCTTTAATTATTCATTTAAACTTTATGATACCACAGTCTCCGGGGTTCACTCCTCAGAACAATACATATTACATGATAACAACATGGTATGGACTCCTATAAAGTTTATCTAACTGCATGCCCTAGATTTTTAATCCTTCATTGTTGGACGATAATTAAAGATGTTCATTAACAGCATGATTAAAGGAGAAATATCTGGTATTTCCAATGAAACATAATAGTACGTTACCGTTAAGACAAATTGCAATATGTCGTGCCCCACACTGCGCATCGTCAATTTTTATACAGATGTTCAATGCATATAAATGCAATTTTACTAATAGCTGGGTTCGAAAGTTATATCATCTGTGATGTGTAAATATTTGCTAAACTATTTACTTCCGGGTATTGCTTTCCAATAGGTGATCTTTAACCATACAGACAAGAGAAAGTCCACTCCCATTAAAAAAGAGAAGTAAAATGCATGTCTTTTCAACAGTATGGTTTTGCGGGAGGTAATTTGCTAGTCGTATCTTATTCAATTTTGCCCCCTCCTTTTTTTGTGTGTGTATCAATTAGAATGACCTGTATTCCGTCCTGCATTCACATTGGTGAGCACCCATTAAAAAGAAGTGTTCGCTTTCAAAGTCATAAGACAATTTGAGTCACTGTGTACCTGCGTCTGTGAAGCATTCTCCTACTCATCATTACAATGTCATGTTGTATTATCATCCTTCGATCAACACGGCTTACCATTACAAGTTTGTTTCATTTCATTTCATTTCATTTATTTCATTTCCAACAACATTTTCATACACAAAATAACACAACATCAATACAATGTCGTAACAAAGAAAAATACATGAAGTTAACAATAGTACACATGAAAAAAAGCAAGAGAATATTGAATCAAAACTAAAGTTGCAGGAAATGGAGGAGACATGCTAAAAAGCTAAGCTTGTATTTTGCAGTCTCCTCGTGGACAAAAAGACTAAATAACATCGAAAGGCAATTAGCTGGACATAAACGGTGTGCAACACATACAATCCTATACAAATAAACAAACAACAAACAAACAAACAAACAGACGGACAAACAAACACAAGCAACCTCTCTTGTAAAGAGAAAGATAGAGAGAGAAAAACAAAACACAGTGAGGGAAAAGGAGGAGAAGAGGAAATTATTTTGAAGGAAGAAACAGAAGGAGACAAGAGGACAGGAAAAGGCGAGAAAGGAGAAGAGATGAAGATGATGAAGGGTCTATACCAGCACACGCGAGGTACATGGTGCGATGGATCACCGAGGTATATGTACATAATGTAGGAAGGAATAGATTAAAGAAAAGAATGAGTATAACGAATAAAAAAGGAAGCTCAAAATTAAGGGTAACTAAGATATAACTCATTCAACTATATAGGAATTTATGAACAACTTCTTCAATTTAAATGTAAATGTATTTAAACTTAGAACTTGTTTCATACTATCATCGAGAGAGTTCCAGAATTTGGGGCCAGTAAAAGAAAATATAGATTTAGCAAACATAGTCCTCGTTAATGGCAAATAAAATGAGTTGGATTGCTGGGTAGGATACAGATGAACAGTTCTATTTTTAGTGAACATGGACTCAAACACAATTGGGAGAGAATTATTGATAAATTTGTACATGAATTGTCCGAGGTGTAGAAAATACAAATCCTTTACCTTTAAGATTTTGTTTTCTTGAAATAACACATCAGTGTGACTTCTCCACGATTCATTGCAAATAATACGAAGAGCTTTCTTCTGTAACAAAAGTAGTCTTTCCAAATGAGAAGAATGTGTGTTTCCCCAGGCGAGTATACCATAATTCAAATAAGGTAAAATCAAAGATGAATATAACATTAAAAGAGCGTTTTTGGGTAAATAAAATTTAACTTTATTTATAACACCTATATTTCTTGAAATAATACGGCTTATGGAATCAATATGTAAATTCCAAGTGAGTTTACGGTCAATAGTCAAACCTAAAAATTTGATTGAAAAAACTTCTTCAATAACTGTGTCATTCAGATAAACATTCCTTGGCACATTTTCCAAAGAGTTACTAAAAATCATACATTTAGTTTTTTTGATATTTATTGACAATTTATTTGCTCTTATCCATTGAAGTAATTTATCCAATTCAACATTTAAAACATCAATTAACATGTTAGGATCAGAATGTGATAAAAAAAACATTAGAATCATCAGCAAATAATAGAAAAGAAAGAATACTTGATGAATTCGGCATGTCGTTAATGTAAAGGATAAATAAAAGAGGGCCAAGCAAACTTCCTTGAGGCACTCCACAATTGACATTTTGCATGACTGATGTATGTCCGTTAACATACACAAATTGCTTTCGGCTAGAAAGGTAACTCCTGAACCACTCCAAGGCCTTTCCTCGGATACCATAATGTGATAACTTATAAAGGAGTATATTATGGTCAATGGTATCAAAGGCCTTGGAGTAGTCCAGGAAAACGCCGATTGTATGATGAAACTGATCAATAGCTTTTGAAACTTTATCTAGAAAGGTAAGTATTGCCTTTTGCTTTGTTTTGCTTTACTGCTATAGGTTAGCACTAACACCTTTTCAGGGAAAATAGATGTGTGTTATAACCCTCCTGCTACTTCAAAATCCATTCAGTTAATAAAATTAAAAGAATTGACATATTGTTATCGCCACGTATCAGCACATGCCGTGTGAACATAACAGCGGGTATTGTTGTGATGGTTAAGTGTGCTATTTACAAGTACATAACTACAAACCCTTCTTTTAAGTTTCGGCTAATGAACATTATTTCATTATCAGAAAAAAAAATAGTGAGCAATAGTTTATTTACGAATAAACGAGCCTTCGGAATAACAGACATAGCTTTTAACCAGCACCATATTCCTCACGAACATAGCACTATCAGCATAATCTGTTTTAAAGGCAAGCCACAAGTGTTTTGGTAAAAGGACGCAAGGAATAATGTTGCTTTTACGTTTAGATTGAAGTAGTTTGACTATGAAAGTTGCTACTATGAATAAATTCCCTCAGAGCGTTTGTATAAGTTTATAATTGGATGAATCCTGCGAGTTATGTTGGCCAGGGAGTGAGTTTTCGTAACGTATACGTTTCCCACCTGCGCTTTTCCGTGGAAATGAGATAATAAAGTTACTTTAATGTGTTCTATAGTGAGATATGGGAGTGGTTCCTTGCAGGTGAGCTATATAAGGCTGTCATAATCCTTGAGGAGAAATCTCATAGCAGGGTATCACGTATGTTTCGTTGAATCTTAAAATACCTTATGGAATTCGTCAGTGAAATCCGTCTGTATTTGACTCGATCTATATAAAAAAAACAATAACAAAAACACGTCATGTATATGAAGATCACATATTTTAGCGGATATAGTGGGATTGACCCTTTTACGGATGTCATTCTGTTATGCTCGGAGGAATCAATCTAAAATAAAGTCTGTAATCTACAATAAGCCTATAATGTCCAATGAAACATTTTTTCATCGTACTATAAAATCGTGGTATCTCCCCTATTTGGATGGAGGCTACGTTTCATGAAAAGACTTCTCTCTCATAAGACACACAGACTTTACTTCTCTTGTATACATAATATAGCTACATAATTATGAGAATCTTTGGAATTTCCTTGATTTTATGTAAAGACTTTTATATGATGACTTCATGAAATCATGGACCCTAGTGGTAGGGTCCATGATGAAATCATGGAATGGGCAGCTTGTCTCTCATCATGCATAAAGAAAGCACGTAGGCCTACATTAATGCAGTATGATGAGCTGCGGTCGAAGTACAAGTTTAGTCTAGCAGCCAGAAAGGGTCCCCGTGCACCCCCCCCCCCCCCTAAAACAAAATTCTACGATATGTTCGAAGATCGTCAGAACCTGTATTTTCTGAATCCGGTTGTCGCCAGCGGAAAAAAAGGTTGCGCGCGCGTCTTATTTGCATATTTCCTAGATGGCCGCCGCCCGTTGCTAGGAGACGGATTATTTTTGAATAACTTTATTTAGGAATAACAAATTACCATAAAAATGGTATCATTTTGAAGAGAATTAAATTTCCTACAAGCTGATACCCCATTTGATGGGATAAATAGTTGTTGTCATGAAATATTAAGGAAGGAATTATGATTTTTAGCATTTTTCTAAAAAGATACGGAATTTGGTTATAATGTTCTTTTCCATACATCTAATATGCATTTACAAATAACATTTGAAATTTCCTAAAATTATCCCCCAAACATAGCTATTATCATGTGAAAACGGCTTTCCAATACACCAATTCCTTTAAAAGTTACACGACATTAAAGGGGATAAGGTTCAATAGGTTTTACAGCAATATTTAAGGGTTATAATGTCTCCGCGCGCAATTGCGTAGGTTCTGTATGTGGGGTTTGTTGTAGATCACTGCTATCTATTGATCAAATCTCATCGAAATCGGCGAAGAAAGAAAGAAAAATTACACTTTCTATTCCTTATATGAAATACATTTTTTTTTCTATTCTGTGTTACCAAACTCAATCCATTCAGCTTCCCATATGAACAGTTTCTTGTCTTTTTGGATTCCCTCCAAAATCACAACTTATCTGATATTAAAAAGTTAAAGAAAAAAATTTGACGTGACAGTTTCCTCTTATTGGAAGATTAAAGTGAAAAAAAAAGAAGAATCTTATGCTAAAAGCCCTAAGAAATAAAGAACTTGTTAAATGGCCTTTCAGAGTTTAAAATGAAACATGGCTATCTTATTTTTTCATAACAAAATGAAGGGAAGTATCTGTGTAGTTCATGTCGGCCCATACTGGGTTACTATTCTTCAGAAATGGTTTCCGTGCACCCCCCCCCCAAAAAAAAAAAAAAAAAAATCTACGATGTGTTCGAAGATCGTCAGAACCTGTATTTTGCGAATCTGCTTGTCGCCAGCGGAAAAAAGGGTTGCGCGTGCGTCTAATTTGCATACTTCTAAGATGGCCGCCGCCCGTTGCTAGGATACGGATTATTTTTGAATAACTTTAGTTAAGAATATCAAATTACCATAAAAATGGTATCATATTAAAGAGAATTAGATTTCCTACAAGTTAATACCCCGTTTTATGTAATAAATAGTTGTTGTTATGAAATACTAAGGAAGGAAGGATTTTTTTTACATTTTTCCCAAGAAATACAGATTTCAGTAATGTTTTTTCCATACATTTAATTTCTGTTTACAAATAACATCGGAATTTTCCTTAAGTTAAACACCATAAATAAGTATTATTCTGTGAAAGCGGCTATTCAATACACCAATTTCTTTAAAAGTTACACGACATTAAAGGGAAAAGGTTCAATACGGTTATACAGAAATTTAAGGGTAATGTCGACGGCCGCACTTGCGTAACGCGTGTAGTACTGTAATAATCATTGCAAGTATGAGACCCTATCACTTCTTACATCCAAATTATTGATTAAATATCATTAAATCTTGTGGAATATGAAAACAAATTAAATTTTTTATTCGCTATCACCTTTGATCTACTCAGCTTCACTTTTAGTTTACGTCTTTTTTCATCAAATAGAATGAAGGCCTTACGAGAGGTGTAATTTCATGACGGCCGAAACGGGCTTACCTGGATAGGGGTTTCCAACATATCGATATTAATCAAACTTCTCTTCATCAACTCTTATTCTTCTGATCATCTTCACACACATACTCACACCTCCAGTATCGCACACAGGCATTCATGCAGGGGAAATGAGCTCAGTCATGAATTTCGTGAATTTATTCAATACGCCATTAATGCATTCATGGAACATCAAACTCGAATGCTTTATTTAGATGTCGAAATAAGAGATACATGTATACCGCACAAGCGACATATTTCTCACCATGCTCTAGCATGAAATCAATTTATTTTTTTAAGATAAGATCGCACATACGTGTTCTCATTCTTTGGTGGTTCGCCTGATGGTTTTTAAACATATTGCTCATACGTTTATTATTGCCAAGAAACTAATAGATAGATTACAAATACCAAGGAATGGCATTGATAAAAACGAATAGTTGCAAGTCAAATCCAGTCGCTTTCAAATTCTGTGGGTTTTTTTTTATAAAAAATGATTTCATGCACTTAACTTTATTACATGGGTTGATTTAAATGCAATACAACGTAAACTTGGTTGTTAAATCCGTTAGGAGTGACTAATAATCAATATTATACAAAAATGAGAGAGAGAGAGAAAAAAAATGTTATGGTTAAGTAGACCTTAATGCATGGATCTATAAAGCATGAGGGAAATGTCTGAGGGAACATTAACTATGCATGCGTGTATGTATGTATGTGTGCATGCATATACTATAACTATGTATATATAATATATCTATATCTATATATATATATATATATATCACGTTTATATTTATGCAGGTTTGTATACTTTTGTGTTGTGTGTGTTTGTGTTCAAGGATGTATGTGTATCTCTAATGTGTTAAACATTAGACATATTCAGAGTGTAAATGTTTAACCACAACGAATACAATATTTTCATGTTTTCCACAGAAATTAGTTGCTAAAATGATTTGAAGTGTATCTGCTATAGGCGCATCTGACGTGCAATCCACTTTTAGAGCGCATGTAAGTTCCGCTGGAATAACATTTTAACTCATGCATGAATTAAATACACCATCCAATGTTTTCAGATATCCATGCCCTACTCGTCCGCCGGTCCTTTTTAGATAGAGTAACTAAATATGCATTATCGATACCCAAAAGATTATTGACATTGCACGTTAAACACTTTCACTAGGTTGCCATTGTCGCGAGTCTCGATATGCTAATACATGTATACTATCTACCACAAATCGATTCTTAGTCTACGAGTGACCGTGGTGATCTTATCATGGCTTATCACATCTTGAGGTCTATGGTGGTAATCGTGTTGATCGTAGAAGAATTATTGGACTGTTCGAAAAATTACTACGATCAACACAATGTCTTTGACTGACATCAAGATTTGATTATCTGATGATCAGCACGATTAGTCCCCGAGTAAGACCACGATTTCGGGCGAATCGAGAAAGTGGACCCAGCTTAGTGAATTCCACGAGAGTGGTAACGTACCATAAGGATAATCAACACGACAGTTTCAATACCGTACATATCAATATTTACATATCTTCAAAGATTACTTCACCTATGTAATCTAGATTCTTTTGTATGCCTCCGCCAAGAAGTGGTGCCGGAGGCATTATGTTTTCGGGTTGTCCGTCCTTCCGTCCGTCCTTCTCTCCGTCCGTAATGAATTTTGCGGACAGCGTAACAAAAAAAAAAAAAAAAAAAAAAAAAAAAAAAAAAAAAACCTGAAATTTGGCATGTATGTATATTGGGGGTGAAATTCTGCCTATCAACTTTTGGGTGCACATGCTCAAGGTCAAAAGTCAAAAGGTCGAGGTCAAATGCTTAAAATTTCACTATTTCCCTCATATCTCTGCAATGCCTAAAGATATTTTCTTGAAACTTAGTGTATACAGGTATTACCCAGTTAAAATTCACTGGTAAAAGTTTGGGGTGATAAGGTTAAGGTCAAATGTGAAAAGGTCAAGTGAAAATGTTAAAATTTTACTTTTTTTCTCTGTATCTTGGATATTGTTCAAGGTATCTTCATGGAACATAGTATATATTATGCATGTACTGACTGGAAGTGATTATCTAGGGAATTTGGGGTTCATGGGGTCAAAGGTCAAGGGCAACACTTCAAAATTTTACTATTTCCCTCATATTTATGCAATGCCAGCAGGACTTTTTTAAACTTGGTGTATGCATGTATAACCCAAAATAGAGATTCTCTGGCAATTTCTTTTTTTTTTGCCAAAAAGGTCAAAGATCAAAGATCAAGAGAAAGTGCTGAACTTGCTTCTTCCTCCATGTCTCGGAAGTGGCTCATGGCATCTTGAAACTTAGTACATATTTATGCATGTTCTGCCTGACAGTGATTCTCTTATGAATTTTAGGGTCAAAGGCCAGATGAAAATGGTAACAATTTATTACTCAATACAAAAATTGCACTTTTTCTCCATACCTTGAAAATTACTTAATGCATAAACTTATGAAAGGGCCAAAGTCAAGTTAAAGTCCTAAAATCCCCAAATACATGCTCTCCTATTCATCCAATTAGACCTAGGTCAAGGAAGGTGACCATTTTGAATTTTGAATGGAAACAATGTCATTATCGTTTTCAAATTCCCAGTAACAGGGCATTTAATCTTGTTGCTTTCGCGTGGCCTTTCTTTCTATAATATACAAGAAGTAAATTTGTTATTGCTTTCAGCAATAACAAATTTGGGCCCGTTTATCTATATCATGACGAACCTCCGGAATAACGAACCTTTGGGGGAAAAAAAATGAACCTTCGGAATAATAAACTGTGACCAATATTGTTATATTGTACAAGCTTTAACGCCGACATCTATTAACCTACTATATTACTACTTTCACTCTTTGAAAGGAAACAACCAACGACACAACAGGAATGGAAACAATGTCATTATCGTTTTCAAATTCCCAGTAACAGGGCATTTAATCTTGTTACTTTCGCGTGGCCTTTCTTCCTATAATATACAAGAAGTAAATTTGTTATTGCTTTCAGCAATAGCTAATTTGGGCCCGTTTATCTATATCATGACGAACCTCCGGAATAACGAACCTTTGGGGAAAAAAAATGAACCTTCGGAATAATAAACTGTGACCAATATTGTTATATTGTACAAGCTTTAACGCCGACATCTATTAACCTACTACTACTTTCACTCTTTGAAAGGAAACAACAAACGACACAACAGGAATGGAAACAATGTCATTATTGTTTTCAAATTCCCAGTAACAGAGCATTAATCTTGTTACTTTCGCGTGGCCATTCTTTCTATAATATACAAGAAGTAAATTTGTTATTGCTTTCAGCCGGCAGCATAGCTTTCGATGGTTTGTGATATCATTAGAATTAAAACATTGAGCTCTCCATAGCTGACAATTGTAAAGTAGTAGCCCGCCAAAGTTGGATTACCTTTTTTTTTTGATACGCACTGTATAACCTGAAAAAAAAAACAGATTATTCGGTTTTTATCAATTGTACATTATAGCCACTCATATAATGATGTATTGTTTGAGTTAGTCTTCGTACACCACTTAATTACCAACTGCTAATAATAGACGTAATCTTCGTTGTAATATTAAACTAGAAATGTCGCTATGACGACTGGTATGCCTCCGCCATAATGCATGATTCTCCTAATAGGTCTATAGTACATGTGGACAATGTGTGATTACATTTTCACAAAATTGGCAAAATATTATAATGGCATGTTTGTCACAAATGTGTTGAATGGTCACCTTCCTTGACCTAGGTTTAATTGGATGAATAGGAGAGCATGTATTTCACTTGATCTTTGACCTTTGACCTATCGTAGATTTTTTTTTTTGGGGGGGGGGGTGCACGGGGACCATTTCTGAAGAATTTATGATGTAACCCAGTATGGGCCGACATGAACTACACAGATACTTCCCTTCATTTTGTTATGAAAAAATAAGATAGCCATGTTTCATTTTAAACTCTGAAAGGCCATTTAACAAGTTCTTTATTTCTTAGGGCTTTTAGCATAAGATTCTTCTTTTTTTTTCACTTTAATCTTCCAATAAGAGGAAACTGTCACGTAAATGTTTTTTCTTTAACTTTTTAATATCATGCAGATAAGTTGTGATTAATTTCACGTTCTTGGAGGGAATCCAAAAAGACAAGAAACTGTTCATATGGGAAGCTGAATGGATTGAGTTTGGTAACACAGAATAGAAAAAAAAAACATTTTTATTTCATATAAGGAATAGAAAGTGTAATTTTTCTTTCTTTCTTCGCCGATTTCGATGAGATTTGATCAATAGATAGCAGTGATCTACAATAAACCCCACATACAGAACCTACGCAATTGCGCGCGGAGACATTATAACCCTTAGATATTGCTGTAAAACCTATTGAACCATATCCCCTTTAATGTCGTGTAACTTTTAAAGGAATTGATGTATTGGAAAGCCGTTTTCACATGATAATAGCTATGTTTGGGGGATAATTATAGGAAAATTCAAATGTTATTTGTAAATGCATATTAAATGTATGGAAAAGAACATTATAACCAAATTCCGGATCTTTTTAGAAAAATGCTAAAAAACATAATTCCTTCCTTAATATTTCATGACAACATCTATTTATCCCATCAAATGGGGTATCAGCTTGTAGGAAATTTAATTCTCTTCAAAATGATACCATTTTTATGGTAATTTGTTATTCCTAACTAAAGTTATTCAAAAATAATCCGTCTCCTAGCAACGGGCGGCGCCCATCTTAGAAATATGCAAATTAGACGCGCGCGCAACCTTTTTTTTTCCACTGGCGACAACCAGATTCGGAACATACAGGTTCTGACGATCTTCGAACATATCGTAGAATTTTGTTTTAGGGGGGGGGGGGTGCACGGGGACCCTTTCTGGCTGCTAGACTAGTTAGTGGGCTCAACTTCAGAACAAAACCCCCTATTTTGGTGGACAATGCTGTAGTGTAGTGGAAGTGGGCAGCACTACCACACACTACCAGCGGGAGTGCGATCAGCTGGTATTCGTATTAACTAGTAAAACTGTCTGATTGACTGCGAGTCATGAATATTCATGACCACTCAAGCGTGAACTCTTGACCCTGCTCGATCCGGCGAAAGTATTTTACTGGACTCTTTTTTCTCGGGTATCGCAGTTCTCGGCGTATCGCAATCCTCGGGTGTCACGCCCTCATACGGCTTGTCGCGTACACTGAATCACCCCTACGAGTAAAAAGAGTCCAGAAGCTAGACTACATCCATACCAGCTGTGTACTCTGGTTAGATAGCACATTCGTCAGCTGCAGATGTTCCTCTGGACAACTATGATTCTAATTTTCTTACAATGGAGACAAATGATGGAACTATCAATGAACTTGATATCTCAGCTCAGTATTGATGATGGAGATGGTGCTAACATTTTGTCCTCAAAATTATCAACAAGAACAAATACCAATGGAGCTTCTGACATGATGGATTTATCTCACCTGAGCTTTGATGAGCTCATATTAGACATGATGCTGAAAGATCAACTCCTACAGAGGAGATTGCATGCCACATAAAGATGAAATTTGCTTGCCTCATGGATGCACCAAGACAGACATAACAGTCAGTATCTTCGTGGCAAGGCAGAAATACCGGATCCTACTCTTGGCCAAGCTGAATTCTACAAATCATCGTCAAAGTTCTTCTGGCAAGTGAGAGTGAAAAAGGTAAGTTTTATGCAAACATACTTGCCAATCATGGGGAGTTTTTGCACCAACAGAGAAGGCTCAACATGTTTATTTTTCAACAAGTGCTAATGAATTATTTGGGAATACATGATACATAGAAAACTTATCCATATTCTTTATAGTGTCACAATTAAAAATGCAGATATATCTCATTACCTCGTATTAGCTAATCGCAGCTCTATAAAATCATTGAAAATGTAATGTTCAATTGGATTCTTTCTTATTTTCAGATATGGTGCTATATGAATTAATGACATCACAATTGATGATTCAGGCATCCACACAATTGTGACTGTTGTGAGGCATTTCGGTTGTATATTCTAAGTGACACTGGAAAATATAATAAAATAAATTGAGAGTGCTTCAGAAAGTTTTTGCAGACCTTTGAAGTCATTTTATTTTGTCTTTCAAACATATAATTTTCAATTTCTTAATCAAGGGGTACCTTTGGAAACATCTGCAGTGTACATGTAGCTGTCATTCAATTACTGGTGGGATTTGAATGTGTGTTCTGGTTAACCTATGCACACTTGCTTTTTAATATCCCTATATTCTAATGCATGTAATTTTGTGCACTGCAGTACTTTGATGGGAGTGGTGATTTGATCATGCATAAAAAATTTCAGATTTAGAGTTTGGTGTAATTGATATTCTAACTTCATCAGTTTTCATTTCATGCAGACTGGAGATTTCTTCAAAATACCAGAAATGTATTGTCCTGGAGAAGACACTAGACAAGGAAATGAACCAGACCAAAAAGGAAAGAGCTTGAGAATGCAATGATGATGCACAATGAAAGCCAAATGTAAGTGAATTTCAGGAAACTATTATACATT
Source organism: Diadema antillarum (assembly GCF_040938485.1). Lineage (NCBI taxonomy): Eukaryota > Metazoa > Echinodermata > Echinoidea > Diadematoida > Diadematidae > Diadema > Diadema antillarum. The sequence goes on from NW_027270960.1 coordinate 1,507,423, forward strand.
TCATCTGTGTACCAGTAAATGGTAACTCGATCTACTGCTTGATGGTAAAACTGTCACATAATCACAATCCCTCAAGGTCTATGTCCATCATCTTCCATCATCATAATGTTTACATCTTTTTATACCATGCCATGTTATTTCCCAAAAATAATATGAAATTTATATTGATGTGCAACATCATATTTCATGAATTTTTTTCCTTTCCACAGAGAATTAACTTGCAGTATGGGTTTCCCTTTTTGTAGCACAGTCTGCATAATGTGTACCAAAAGGGGTGTGAAAGCATTTGTGGGACAAATTCATATAATCCAAAATGCAGAAAAATAATGTTAGTACCGCAAAAATATCAATGCATTCAAAATCTGAAGAACAGTGTTTTGTTTAGAGTAAAACGTCTGAAATCAGATAAAAGAACAAGTCCATCTTCATGTGACAAGTGGAGTATGTGAGAAAATAGAGCGCTATCAGAAGAGCACATTGACAGTTTGAGGAAAATCAATAATAGTTTTGAGGAAAATCATACAATCTGTTCAATTTGTTAGCAATTTTTAAAAATTTCTGTACAGTCACTGCCTGATGAAAATTACTACAGTCTGTGATGTCACATGTATAGAATGATATGTAAAGAGAAAACATTTCTATTAAGAGAATTCCACAAAATTTCATTTTGAGAAGAAAGTACAAAGGATTCCCTTAACTGGTACTGATGTATGGTTAGAGTAATATTATTCCCCGGCCTTCTGAATGAGACAAGTCAATTGTTCTTGTCATATACATAATGCTGCAAAGTGAAAAATACAATTGTATGTTGATTTTTCTTTATATTTTCTTTACTTTGTTGTACACATACGTGACATCACAAGATGTTTTAGTCTTCTTATCCTGCCATGGAAGCATTGAAACTTCACAAACTCATAACTTTTGAACACATACAGTAGTCAGATTTTCATCAAACGTGCATTGATGTATTGTACTTATAATATTGCTACTTTCTCTCAATTCACATGCATATTAAAGGGATCGTATAGTTTTGGTTGAGACCTAATTTCAGGGTCTAACATGTTTTGGTGAGATAATAAGAAACCTCTTATGAAATATGAAAGAGCATTCTTTAATTCCATGAGGAATTTAACATTTGTTTAATGAAAATTGGTTTTGAAATGGCTGAGATATCCATAACAGAGCAATTCTAATTAAGTTAATTAAAGGGATAGTACAGTATTGGTGGAGATGAGAATTGGGCTTTTAAGTTTTTGCAAGATACCGAGAAAACACTAATGAAATAGTACAGAGCATACCATTTTAAGAGGAACTCAAAGTTTATTTGATGAAAATTGGGTTTGGAATGACTGAAACATCCAAAAACAAAGTAAAACAAAGCGATCGTAATAAAGTGTGGGTCCCACACTTTATCAGAATCGCTCTGTTTTGGATATCTCAGCCATTTCAAAACCAATTTTATCAAATAAACGTTGAACTCCTCATGGAATCGCATGTTCTTTCATATTTCATGGGAGGTTTCTCATTATCTCACCAAAAAATGTTAGAAACCTGAAATTAGGTTTCAACCAAAACTATACGATCCCTTTAAATTACATCCATGCATTAAAACTTGTGTATTTTTCCCCCACTCCTCACTCCCTTCCTACAATATCCTTACAGCACCATGGTCATAAGCTCTGTTTCATGGGGGTTCTAATTCATTTGCTTTATGTCATTCGTTACAAATTGTACTTTGACTATGTCTGATTTCCAATAAGAAAAATTGAAATGGAATTAAATTGATATGGTCATGAGATTTTATCAATGAACTCTCTGCTCTGTTGTAGTGGTTGTCAACACAATGGAATGTGCTGGTCAGTAGCCTGAAACAAAGGGGCACGTAGAAGTGGGTAGAACAGGTCAGTGGGGACTGAGTGCTTTCCAAATAAACCAGTGGGTCATAGGGTAGTGCAAGGACATTAAGTATAGGAGGGAAGTGAGGAGTGGGGAGAAGTACACAATTTGGGGTCTAACATCGTCCTGCAAATGATTGTCTTTGACTTTAGAATAACTAAGTATCTCAGAATGATAAGGGGAAAAAGTAGATGAAATGGCAGTTACAGAGAAAAGATACTGAGCTGATGTGATGAATATACACTGGCTGGTTATCTACTGGGGATAAGACAGTGGTCAAGGCCAATCCCCTTTCTGTGTTTTATGTGGTCTTTGTAGCAGAACAAGGAGGTAATACAATGTATATCTCTTTGAGTTGAAGAAGCCTTCAATCATCTTTAATAGTTTATCTACCTCCTAACCTTCTAAGAAGCAGTTTGTGCAATTAAAGGATGCAGTGCTTTGTGTCAGTGGGTGATTGCATATACAAGTACATTCAAAGTATGCACTTGGTGTCTAGGATTAGGGTTTAACCCTAATCCCACTGGGTTATTTGAGGGACAAACAGATCTCGGTCGTGGATCGCGCGATCCTCGCGAAAATTTGCACTAAGGTAGAGGCCAATAATCTAAAAGATTGTATAGTTAGATTTTTCACATTTTAATTTATGTATTTTATATTAACTTAATGCTTATTTAAGCAAAAATAATTTTTTGCCTATAAATCCAAAAGTAAAGCTCCAAAACTTCTAATTTTTGGTAAACATATTTTTTCATTATCCTCAACAATAATATTGAAGAAAAAATTCAGCTTCGTAATTTTGCTTATGTATTTCATTGTTCATAGAATTTCTTATGTATTTCTGTTTTTTTACTTTTTGTTTTAGTTGTTTTTTGTCGTCAAAATTTGTCACAGAAACTTTTTAAAGCATAATCAAGCTAAAATGAATCATTATCAGCCACTGAAAGTAAAAATATCTATTTTCATATATAATGAATTAATTGCAAAAACACAATTTACATTGGATTTGTACATAAAATCATGTTTTTGAGCAATTTTTGGGTCGACAATTATATATTTTTCAAAAGGGGCATGGCTTCAAAACGGTATGGCCGGGAGTGACAAATTTGGTCTCAAAAGTTGCGCAATATCTGAAAGAAAAAAGTCATAAAATGTCGCGGCGAGAGCATTGCGCGTTGCAAAATAAAACACCAAATGCGAATTCAAACACCATATCAGCCAGCTCCTTTACTTTTAACGGCACAATTTGTCAATTTGTAATCCTAAAGTAAAAAGCTCCCTAACCTGTATCGTAGGGGAGCAAACTCCTGCCTTATGGCCCTTCCTCACCCCTCCTACTGCAGTTCCACCTTGGTAGGAGAATTCACTCAGAGCCATATGCAGTAAGAAACGCTGGCATCTTTGCATGCAGTTGATATTCAGTGTATTGGAAGACCATACAGTGGGGATATCATGAAAGTATGATTGTGGCCAGGGAGCCAGTGAGTTCACAGCCCTGTGGTGGTTGTTGTTTGTTTGCTTGCCTCCCTGTGCCACATTCCATTGACCACCAGTGAAGGGCATGAGAGCATTTTCCACCTCCCTGATCAGTGTGTACATAAACAAGATTGAGCAGGTAACTCCAACTACTGCATTTTCTGGGAAGCTAGTGGCCAGAAGAGTTGGTATCACACCAGATAGGCAGCTTGCAGCTTGTGTCTTTGATCCTAACAGACAAGTCAACCTTTAATACATGTGGATTGAGTGATTGCAACAATATTAGTAGAACACATTAAGCGGAAGTTTGGGGAAAATCCAACACTCCGTTCAAAATCACTGCTGGATGAGAAGACTACTATAGTGTAAAATGTCATATGTGTAGAATGATACTATAAGCAAAATGAATAGAGAATTTCACAAAACTTTACTTTTTGAATAAAGTGCACATTTCTTTGACTTGTCACCGATATAAGGGTAATGTTATTCCCCCTGCCTTCTGAAAGAGAAAAGTGAAGTGTTCTTTTGTTATGCAAGAAAAGTAAAAATATGTTGAATTTTCTTTATACTTTCTTTATATCGTACACATGTGACATCACAAGCTAAAGTAGTCTTTTCATCCAGCTATGACTAAGCAGTAACTTCAAAAATTGATAACTTTTGAACAGATTGTTAGACTTTCCTCAAACTCTCATTGAACTGTTCAATTTCTACTAATATTGCTGCATTCACTCAACCCACATATCTATGAAGGTGATCCGAACTTGTTCTTTAACAGGTTGGGGCTTTTATACTTCTCAGTGTATATTGGACTGCTTAGCCAGTTGTTGATAACAGGACACTGAACTTGACTATCAGCTAGCTAGAGCTGGACAAGTCATTGTTCTTGATAACAATGCTATTGATAAAGGTCCTAATGTGATATATTTCAACCAGACTTAAAACAAGTTTTGAATGTTCATACAGCTAAACATGGATTGTGACTGCATGACACACATTTAGGATGGAAAGACACCCGTTTATGCTGATAAAAGTGGGCCGACAACACTTCTGTAAATAAAATCTGCAAGCTGATTACCCAACAGATATATGATGATAAGGATTAAATGCCCTAAAAAACAGTACTCAGCAGTCACATCTATGTAAAATACATGCAGCTACAAGAAGCATTTCGAGAAAGTCTGTCACCAGCCTTGTCAACAAACTCTATAGACTTCTGCTTCATACAAACTTTTGAAACCAAGTTCATTTCTTGATATTCATGACATGCATGATTGTTATAAGTGTCAAACAACTTTATTATAATTAATTAGTTAACCAAATTTGCTGACATATACATGGTATATAAAGAATTAGTTCACAAATTGAGAAAATGTTTCTTGCATGAAAAACGAAGTGAATATTTTCCCTTCTATGTGTCTTCTTTTTTTTTACAGGGTATCAATGATACAGAACTCCTAAAGACACATGTGACTGGTGTTATCCTTCATGAACAACAAAAGAATTTGACTTTTAGATATTGGACAACACAGCTATGATTCAAATCTTACCATCAATATCCTTCTGAAAGTATTCCTAGGTGTTAAAGGTAAGTTTTTCATTTGCATCAAAGCAAAAAGTAGGTATTAGTAAAGTAATTACTGCTATTCCGCATGATGCATACTGGTCTTAAAAGAGGTCTTGCACTCGGACAGTTCCATTCTTTGTAGTTTTTAGTAGTAATCACATTCAGCAAGTACTTTCAACTATTTTAAAAAATAAGTCTATGTTGAAAGGAAATGCATTTAATCCCTGTCTCCATACGATGGCTGATTGCCTACATCACAATGTATAGATTCCTTTTAACAACAGATAACCAATTACTGTCATGGTTATAATATCTGGCAATAAACACAAAGCAATTTCAAAATATTATAATACTGTTCAATTTTGGAAGGAATAATAATCAGTCAGCTCATTTGACATCCCTTTGTCATATGCAAACCTTTATGTATGTGCACTTCCTGCCTCCCATTCAAAAAAATGTGATGCAATTCTATTCTGTTGAGATCAAAGGAACCAAAATTGTTGTCGAGCAAAATTTAGGCAGACAATGACAATATTGATACTGAAAAATATGTGTATTGTTTCTTCCAAAATGTAACAATGTTAAATTCAATAAGGCAATAAGAAAGAGCAATGGACTGGTGTGTGAAAATGAAATATCCCAATTCATTGTTATACAGTATAAAGTAAAAAGATATATGCAGTTGTAGGTACATTGAAACTTACACAACATTTAAAGAAAAAAAATGTAGTAGAAGACTTGACGGGTCTTTAAATGTACTTTGAAGGGTAACGTTTACAGATAGGCCCTGATCATCATGTAGTAATCACACTGCAGTTTAGAGATAGAAAATGATACATGACTGAGTACAATGTACATTGATAAAGATTCCAGAAAGAAGGTAAAATTTGAAGAGGCCTCATATGAGCAACAAAGAAGATAACTCAAGAGAGGAGAAAGATAAAGGTGTTGAAGTATGTGAAAATCTATCTTTACATCCTCGAAAATGAGAGTACAGATTTATTATGAAAATTTGTCTGAATAGTTCATACAATGTACATGCTAGGGATGACAGGAATGGTTCATCCTCAATTATTTGAAAATATACTTGGCATTTTATACTATCATCGCTAGCTCAAGTACCCTATCGACAATACAATCGGATGAAATAAGTGCTATACTACATGACTGTAATAATGAGCCTTTTACAATCCAGTGTGAGGTCAGACAGTTCACACTACTGGTGTGCTTCCTATGCAATCACAGCACATATACTCCCCATATAATAGTCAAGAGGCATTTAATCCTAATTCTGCATAAACTTGGCCCTCTAAAGAGGTGTGGACAATGTAGGCAGTTTAAGAAGTACATGTGTGGTCACCAAACAGGAGATTTGAAAAGTCAAACAAAGCTTAAGAAAACAAACACCTCTGTGCTGCAGCTAAACAGGAAACACCTTACTATCTGTGTGTTATACTGTCCCAAGAGTTTGTGTTTAAGTTTTTAAATCGCATATTTTTGTTTATATTCTTCCTTATAGGGTCATGTCACCAGACAGAAGTAACAACAGCACTAAGACTTCGACAGCACTCTGCAGGATTCAGAATGGCATTCATCTCCGTGAAATTCAACATAATAGGCATATGGATACATACAATTACAATTAGTAATGTACTCCTGTGTGCACTGGATGAGAATGCTTCTGCTATTGCCATAGATGAATGTGCTTACAGCTAGCAGCAGCAGTACCACTGCTCCTCAGGAACATTAGTAGAAATGGCTCAATGTGATGTGGACATCATTTGTGTCAAATGATCATGGAAGCTATACATGAAGTATGGACAAAAAGTGCTAACAGACTTAAGTTAACAGTGTGGGATTCAAATTTCCTTGGCTTGTAAATAAACTGTTTGTCACATAATATGTTCTGGAAGCTTGATACTCTGTAAGTAGAATCACATATCAGCTCAAGGCTTGCCTAAATTACTGCACTCAGCCCCATATTTTCATATGTGTATAAATACATTTTACTGGCCTGCCAAGCTGTACCAGGGAGAGAAGTATCCTTTTGTATATTTCTTCTGCCCCTCCCCCCTTTTTTTTTTGGGGGGGGGGGGGGGGTTGAAATGGTGCTCTAAATACATTTGAACTAGATGTATGTATTCAATAATATTTGTTTTGTTTTGTTTTTGTTTTTGTTTGTTTGTTTGTTTGTTGTTTTGGGGGGCAGCCCAAAATTAATATCGCATTGCTTTGTGTGTTCTTTGTTGTTGTTTTTGTTTTTGTTTGTGTGTGTGTGTGTGTGTGTGTGTGTGTGTGTGTGTGTCTGTTTGTGTGTAACAGGTGTCTAAGATGGTTTAGCCTGAAATTTTGGTGGCCAAAAAAGGAAATGAGTACTGGCCCAAAATAAGACCAACAAAACAGTCTATTTTCTATGATAGTTGCTTGCTTTGGGGACAACAGATAACTTTTTTCTTTTAAATTGATGGTCCACAATTAATCAACCTAAAACCAGGCTAATGGGCCAAAGTTAATTTTTGACCCTGCATACTGCATATGGACCTGCAAGCAAGAGTTAATTATCCTAACTTGGTTAAAAACTTTTGAGTACCTTTTTCTATTTCAGTGTTGAGTAATGTTATCCACAGAGAATAACTTCACCACTTTCTGAGGCCACTCTAAACAAACTCAAAAAAAAATACAGTTCAAGACTCTTCTTTTCTTAACAATCATGGATTCAATTTTCTCAGTACTCTTTTTGTACTGGAAATCAATTGAAGTGTGCCTATCGCTTGACACGGTAAATTTGAAAAGTCTATTTATTTAGTGTATGTTGCTCCCCATATTAGAAGCTTCAGTTACACTGCATGCTTAATGCAGCCATGTAGACTGCGTCTGTGTGTGAAAGACAATATTATGAGCCCTTATGTCTCCATCAATAACATTTTTTTCAGCAATTAATTAAGACCATTTCTGAAAGACATCGAAATATAGAGCATGTAGTTGGCCTATTTCTTGCTGAATTGAGTAGTCTTATATACAATTGATCATACAAATTGATTCATACAAATGAAGTGAGTATAGTATTTGTATCACAGGCATGGCTGTTCTCTGATTTGAAAACTATTAAATTACATGCAATTTCATATATTTTTCTATATTGGTATAGGATTCCTTTCAAACAATTAAAAGTGTAGCATATCCCACGTTAATATGTCTGAACACCTATTACTATTTTTATGCAAACTATACATTACAATTCTTCGCATTTTTGATGAATTTTCTTTGCTGACGACACCTCTCACACAAAGCTGGGAAGGTTCAGCAAAATCCAAACCTGTGCATCTAGGCAAGTTTGTCAAAAGCCAAACCTGAGCAGCTCAGCACATTCATCAAAAGCGGGGCAGCTGGGCAGGTTCATCAAAAACCATGGGAGCTTGGCAGGTTCGTCAAAAGCCGAACCTGGGCAGCTCGGCAGATTCGTCAAAAGCCGAACCTGGGCAGCTCGGCAGGTTCGTCAAAAGCCGAACCTGGGCAGCTCGACAGGTTCGTCAAAAGCCGAACCTGGGCAGCTCGGCAGTTTCGTCAAAAGCTGAACCTTGGGAGCTCGGTAGGTTCGTCAAAAGCCGAACCTGTGCAGCCGCTGGCAGGTTCGTCAAAAGCCGAACCATGGCAGCTCGGCAGGTTCGTCAAAAGCCAAACCTTGCCAGCTCAGCAGGTTCGTCAAAAGCCGAACCTGTGCAGCTCGGCAGGTTCGTCAAAAGCCGAACCTTGGCAGCTCGGCAGGTGCATCAAAAGCCGAACCATGGCAGCTCGGCAGGTTCGTCAAATGCCGAACCTTGCCAGCTCGGCAGGTTCGTCAAAAGCCGAACCTTGGCAGCTCGGCAGGTTTGTCAAAAGCCGAACTTTGCCAGCTCAGCAGGTTCGTCAAAAGCCGAACCTAGGCAGCTCGGCAGGTTTGTCAAAAGCCGAACCCTGGCAGCTCAGCAGGTTTGTCAAAAGCCGAACCTTGCCAGCTCGGCAGGTTCGTCAAAAGCCGAACCTGTACAGATTGGCAGGTTCGTCAAAAGCCGAACCTTGGCAGCTCGGCAGGTTCGTCAAAAGCCGAACCATGCCAGCTCGGCAGGTTCGTCAAAAGCCGAACCTTGGCAGCTCGGCAGGTTTGTCAAAAGCCGAACCTTGCGAGCTCGGCAGGTTCGTCAAAAGCCGAACCTCGGCAGCTCGGCAGGTTTGTCAAAAGCCAAACCCTGGCAGCTCAGCAGGTTTGTCAAAAGCCGAACCTTGCCAGCTCTGCAGGTTCGTCAAAAGCCGAACCTGTACAGATTGGCAGGTACGTCAAAAGCCGAACCTTGGCAGCTCGGCAGGTTCGTCAAAAGCCGAACCTTGGCAGCTCGGCAGGTTCGTCAAAAGCCGAACCTTGGCAGCTCGACAGGTTTGTCAAAAGCCGAACCTGGGCAGCTCGGCAGGTTCGTCAAAAGCCGAATCCTGGCAGCTCGGCAGGTTCGTCAAAAGCCGAACCTTGGCAGCTCGGCAGGTTCGTCAAAAGCCGAACCTGTACAGGTTGGAAGGTTCGTCAAAAGCCGAACCTTGGCAGCTCAGCAGGTTCGTCAAAAGCCGAACCTGTACAGATTGGCAGGTTCGTCAAAAGCCGAACCTTGGCAGCTCGGCAGGTTCGTCAAAAGCCGAACCTTGGCAGCTCGGCAGGTTCGTCAAAAGCCGAACCCTGGCAGCTTGGCAGGTTTGTCAAAAGCCGAACCTGGGCAGCTCGGCAGGTTCGTCAAAAGCCGAACCTGGGCAGCTCAGCAGGTTCGTCTAAAGCCGAACCCTGGCAGCTCGGCAGGTTTGTCAAAAGCCGAACCTGGGCAGCTCGGCAGGTTCGTCAAAAGCCGAACCCTGGCAGCTCGGCAGGTTCGTCTAAAGCCGAACCCTGGCAGCTTGGCAGGTTTGTCAAAAGCCGAACCTGGGCAGCTCGGCAGGTTCGTCAAAAGCCGAACCCTGGCAGCTCAGCAGGTTCGTCAAAAGCCGAACCTTAGCAGCTTGGCAGGTTCGTCTAGAGCCGAACCTTGCCAGCTTGGCAGGTTCGTCAAAAGCCGAACCTTGCCAGCTTGGCAGGTTCGTCAAAAGCCGAACCTTGACAGCTCAGCAGGTTTGGCAGAAGACCAACATTGACATATCCAGCTATGACTGATGCAATTCTGAAAGAAATGAAGGATAGATTTGTTAATTCCATTTTGTTTATGCCGAACCTTGCACCACAATTTCAGATTAAGATTTAAAATTTTGATCATTTGTAGACTGTTTTTCCCATTTTTTGAGCACCTATTTTTAGCAAAATCAGTCTAATTTTTTAGACTAATGTAGAAAGTCTATTTCTGAAATAGAACGGGTTAGGTTTACCTTGTTTCTTTTAAGGTCATAGTCCATGGCCCTGGTTCCCATTGCAGGAAGAGGGTCTGTGTCAGTGACTGGAGTGCCATCTAAATTCAGCTTTAACAGATTGTTGACATTAGCAACCAGCAGATATGCAGCCTCTGTGACAAGATGAAAAAAAAAATCATTGATAGAAACATGGTAGACTGTAATTGCCTGAAGGAGATGAAGAGGGGTATTATATAAGTAAGAGATGTCTTTTATTACTGTCGTCACCTGTTTTTTCATGAATAGATTTGATTTGATTTGATTTGATTTATTGCGAACATTATTACCAGCATCACCAGAACCATTACTGTTACCAGCATCATGATCACCATCATGATCACCATTATCTTCTTCTTCTTCTTCATCATCATCATCATCATCATCATCATCATCATCATCATCATCATCATCATCCTCCTCCTCCTCCTCCTCCTCCTCCTCATCATCATCATCCTCATCATCCTCATCATCCTCATCATCCTCATCATCATCATCATCATCATCAAAATCATCATCAAAATCATCAGATGCATCATTTGTCATTATCCCAATCATCACCATCTACCATCATAATCTCCTTGTCTCGTCAACCTCTTAAATACATCATCATGCCCGACAACTTCTTCCAGTGTCTTCATACATTATTTACCTTTGACCTTTATTCTATGACTGTATAATTGTGCATCTACGGTGTAAGTCAAAGTCACGTAATTGCACTCTTGACCACTATAACTAGAGCTAATCTTGGTATAATGTAAACATGAGAGTGTCTAAAACTATATGACATTCTGGCTAGCACTAACATTCCACTACTATGTTTCATCTTTAATCATACAAGAAATATGAGGTATTAGGTTTTGAGATTTCAAACCTCTGCAGATAAAAACACATAGTGATGCACACTAATATTAAAAACATAGTTTTCAGGCAAATATCAAAATCAAATGGAAATGAATGAGCAGAATTATCAAACTTTGCAAGAAAACTGGAACTGAATTGGAAGGTAGTCTAAATTTCATTTCTCTGAACTTCAATACCTGTAACCAACTTTGTCATGAACATACGAACACCACTGCATGCCATGGTGTGGTGTATATGTACAGGATTTTTTTTTTAATACTATACTTCTTTCTGAGAAAGTTGTTTTACTCTGTTATCATTAATACAAATGGGTCTTACATATCAATGCATTCCCACGGCCAGAATGTACTCATGACCCTCATCTACACTCCAAATTCAAAGTGAGCCTCACTTGACCCACTCCTCCCCCCCCCCCCCCCCCCCACAAAAGGAGGCAACAAGACAAATTTGTCAGCAAAGTGTGAAACATTCAGAAAATGCCTGGCTCACCTCCCGTGGCTTCACAGCGGCCAAATGAATGCAAGACGTAACCCTCAGCACAGGAGCAGTTGTAGCTTCCCTCCGTATTGGTACACACTTGGTCACAGGTGCCATACATATCACATTCATCAATGTCTGTCAAGGTAACCATGAAAACCAGACAGACAAGATTACCAAATGTCACAGACATCAAATTTCATGACTTTTTTTCCCCATAAAAGACAGCCGAAAGCCCACAAACCCCCTGACACCAATGATTTCATTCTAAATCTCTAATATGTATATTGCATTCCTGAAATTAGTAGGATATCCAAATCTATGCCTCACTTGTCATGCAATAAACAATTAAAATTTGATGATACAAGAAAATTGGAAGGAAAATTCTACAATATGAGACACGGTACATCAAATGACCAGAAGACATTACTGTACCATACAGCAGTCCTTGATTTTGTCATTGAAGGAAACCAAAACTCCTGAAAATAAAAATGGTTAAACTTCTGAATTTCAAAAGAATTTTAAACCAATGGTACACTACAACAGTTAGCTCATTTCCTCCTTATTGTAATTTCCATAGGGTTCTTCCAAGTTCCATGTACAGGGAACATCCAATTACCACATGTGCTGTAGGCATGAAGACTTTGGTTTCTACTTATCTTAAAGAGGAATCACTGAAGAAACTTAAACACAAGTCTCATTAAAATGGAATAAAAGATTTCACAAATGGCTTGAACTTAATCCTCAAAATACCTGCACAGGAATTTTGATGGGATCTTAAAAACATTTGTACAATGGTAATACATTATCCTTTTTTTCAACTACATTTTATTGTAGTTGGGTTGCTTTGTGTTTGAAGATACAAAATGGATGAAAAGATTTCACAAATGACTGTTCGAATTCAATCTTCGAGACTAACACTTCAACAGCACTGGAGTTTTGATGGCATCTTAAAAGCACTTGTATAATGACTGTAGATTATCCTTTTTTAGTAATGTGTTATTGTAATCAGAGTTGCTTTGTTTAAGAGGATGCAACATAGCAACCTTTCTAAAATTGAAGCGAGGAGGAAACAATTACGCAAGATCCAACAGACAGAAATGGCGGCGTAGTTTCACGGTACAGTAGAGACTGATCAATGGCAAACATCTCTTTGTCTGCTGCATGGTGTTAAAGTGCTTTTCAAGACCAACAAAGCATGGGTGCTGAACTCCCAATCTTTCCAGTGGGAAGCTTTCTGTGAAATTAGTGGGTCTCTTCATGCCCCATCACACCTCTATACACCCTCTGGCTTTAAAGGGATGGTGTAGTTTCGGTTGAGATTGGGGAGTCATATTTCAACTTTTTGCAAGAAAGTGGGTAACCACTTTTGAAATATGAGAGAGCACACAAGTTTCACAAATAACTTTTGACTTCCTCTGAAAATTGTATGCTCTTTCATATAGAAGTTTCTCATTATCTCACACAAAAAAAAAATTGGAAACCTGAAGCCCCATCTCAACCAAAACTATACCATCCCTTGAAGGTACAATGTATGGTGGGTTCAAAATATCAATGCTGTTTAACCACATAAATGCCTATCCAGCCATACGGTACAGTGTGTAGTTCTTATTTGAAAATTGTGCAATTCATAATCTGCAAAAAGTCAACAGGACGTTGATCCAAATACGTCAGGACACATATTCAACTCGCATCAGAAATCCGTAACTGCTTTACATACGCGCTAAAGTCAATCATATATGATTTCAATACATACGTATGTTTCTTTCTTTTTTTTAAATTCTTTTTGCTTTTGGGTTTCTCCCTTTTAATGCAGGCTAAGGTGACTAGTCTAAAGCTTGAGAAATATGAGTGAAGATGGCACTGTATTCTAAAAAAATCTGAATTAAATGCCATTCAAGGCTTGCTGTCATGTGGATGTGCTGACAAGCACCATTAAGATAAGGATCAAATGAATAATCATCACTTCATAGATGCTTATCTCAGTGAATTAACAAACCAAAATGCCTGCAGGTACAAATGACCCTTTTTCTGCTCATACGTTGAGTGGAATTACAAACTGGTCTCTTTAAAGAAAAAAAAAAAAAAATGAAGACAAAAATCACTCTTTGGTTGGAAAAAAAAAAGGGAAATTATGCATACTATGCATGTCATACAACAGTTTGGAGAACACACAATTTTTCCTGCTAAAAAGAAGAAAAAACATGCTGCTGTAGAATTTGCAACAGTAAAAAAAATAAAAATAAAAAAAAAAAAACAAAAAACCCCACAAACACAACAAGACAAAACATGTAAATTGGCGGCTCTGGTCTACTCACCCTGACACACAGTGGGATTATCAGAGGGTGCTTGGAAACCTTCTGGGCACACACAGAGAGGTCTATCAAACGTTTCCACACACTGCTGGGATGGCCCACATGGACCACTGGCGCATTCATTGGAGTTTTCTGTGATAGACACCAACAGCATGGGAGAGGAAACAAGGAAAAGTAGAAATTACGCGGTGCGTAAAATATGTCCCCGCCGGAAGTAGCATTTAGTAGCAAAATGTACAATATCGGTAAAAAATCAAGGTCAAAGGTCAAAGAAGTCAACGGTCAAAATTCTGTGTAGAAGTTTTGAAGCCCTCACCTAGTGCCATCACAAAAAGCAAACGGAATCGAAATCGGGTTAGAAATGGCAAAGGAGTAGCATTTTGTAGCCAATGTACAATATAGGTCAAAAATCAAGGTCAAAGGTCAAAGAAGTCAACGGTCAAAATTCTGTGTAGAAGTTTTGAAGCCCTCACCTAGTGCCATCACAAAAAGCAAATGGAATCGAAATCGGGTTAGAAATGGCGAAGGAGTAGCATTTTGTAGCCAATGTACAATATAGGTAAAAAATCAAGGTCAAAGGTCAAAGAAGTCAAAGGTCAAAATTCTGTGTAGAAGTTTTGAAGCCCTCACCTAGTGCCATCACATAAAGAAAACGGAATCGAAATTGGGTTAGAAATGGCAAAGGAGGAGCATTTTGTAGCCAATGTACAACATAGGTCAAAAATCAAGGTCAAAGGTCAAAGAAGTCAAGGGTCAAAATTCTGTGTAGAAGTTTTGAAGCCCTCACCTAGACTGTAGTGCCATCACATAAAGCAAATGGAAATGAAATTGGGTTAGAAATGGCAAAGGAGTGTTTACTTAGCATTTTGTAGCAAAATGTACAATGCAGGTCAAAAATCAAGGTCAAAGGTCAAAGAAGTCAAAGGTCAAAATTCTGTGTAGAAGTTTTGAAGCCCTCACCTAGTGCCTTCACATGAAGCAAACGGAATCGAAATCGGGTTAGAAATGGCGAAGGAGTAGCATTTTGTAGCCAATGTACAATAAAGGTCAAAAATCAAGGTCAAAGGTCAAAGAAGTCAAAGGTCAAAATTCTGTGTAGAAGTTTTGAAGCCCTCACCTAGTGCCATCACATAAAGCAAACGGAATCGAAATCGGGTTAGAAATGGCGAAGGAGTAGCATTTTGAAGCAAAATGTACAATATAGGTCAAAGGTCAAGGTCAAAGGTCACAACTGAAATTCTGTGTAGAAGTTTCAAAGCTCCCATGTAGTGCTATCATATAAAGCAAACAGAATCAAAATTGGCTCATAAATGACAGAGAAGTAGCAAATTGAACATTTTGATCACACACGGACGCACAGACAGACAGACAGACGGTTGGACAGACAGACACACGGACACACACACGTACGGAGCCCGTTTCATAGTCCCCTGCTCGAACTCGTTCGGCGGGGACAAAAATTAAGGCATTGTTAATTCTGACATTGTCAACTGATACATGCATGCAGAGAGGAGACAAGGATGTGATACATTGTAGGTTTATGTGATGCAAACCAATGTCTTCAAAACAACATCTGAATTGGTGTTCAATACATGAATATGCTGGCTGTGATGTACTTGGGTCAAACACATTCTTGACCTTTCTGTATGTTGGCAAAAATTCAGAATTTGATGTGGAGCTTTGATACCCTGGCCTCTTTCAGATCATGTTCATAAAATTTTTGCTGTGCAGGCATTTTTTTTTTTTTGGTCTCCTACAGATCATGTTCATAAAATTTTTGCATTGTAGACATTTTGTGTGACCAGAAACAAAAGCATACAAATATTTTTGCCTGTTATATGTACCACTATCACATGTTTTAATTTCACAGACAAAAAACACACACAAAAAAAAAAATCATCTTTTTAAAACAGGCCCAGCACAAAAATTACTTGCATAAAAATTTCTACTACTACAATATACATTGTAAGTTGGTCTGCTGTAGTATAACATAAATCTAGCCAACTCGAATCCTGCAAGAAATCTAGATAAACAACTCTTTCACCATATTAGAGTGAGACACAAGTTCTTATGATTGTTTGTTTGTATGTTTTTTAAACATTGCTATCAATTGAAATGTAGGCTTTTTAACTGTAGACCTTTGCTGGTTGATAACTCAACATTCTTCACCTTTGCACAAAATATCATTTAATTGTGCTTTCACACTTTATTCACTGCATATTCTAATGGCATCATTGGATGGGATAAATGCAGTATAAATCCACATTTTGTTAAAAATATTTCTTGCACTATAATACAATTTTTTATGGAAACTATAGAACTATGCACACCATCTAAAAACATTGCATCTTATATACAGATCCATCAAGATAGAACACTGAATAAATGGCAGCCTGGAAGAGGCTTTTCATCAACCTCTATAAGCCACACTCACTAATATTTGGCACAGTAGCCAACCGAGTCAAATCAGCGGAGCTATATACTCCAGGGCTTTACATGACACGCACTTAGTTTGCAAGCGGCAAACGAGAAAAGAGGGAAACCATCTGTGATGAAAAGGGGGGAGATCCCAAGAGGCGGCGCGCACTACACCTTATCAATTAACCCACTCCGTGGAAAAGCCATCAGCCCCCGTTTTGTCCTAGGGAGCGGGGTCGTTTTCGGCAAGAAAACCCTGATTTTGCCCCGCATCCCCTCCAATTCAGCAATATCTCTCGTAACCAATGACATCACTGCAATATCAGCAACGTTCAAGATGGTTTTCCGACATTTATTATGCGCACTCTCCATATAATTAAACTGGGATACTTCATACTTAAAAGTCTGTTCATCATTAAATACACATTCTTGTCATTAATCAAATACTTTGTGTCAACAATTATCCATATGGTACCCACATAAACCACTTGTGTTGAAACCGTAATTGGATATTCATTGCAGGTATAGGATTCTTGGTCTTGACAGGTACTACACTATACACAGCTGCTGTATATATAATTTCTTTATGAGTACAAATAAAGAACTTCAATTTAGCAGGATTTAAATGAAATAAGCTAGAGCAGTATTGGCAAGTATTGATGTTGGGTTGGTCTTTATGACTGACTCTGCTTGTTAACCTTCTGGGTATCACATTAGTTTCCTGTTCATAAGCATGAGTATGAAATTTGTGCACATTTGACTCATTGGCAAAGAGAGGGTTAATCTAAATCTTGAGGAATTGACTGCACAGATGCTATTCTTGCTTCAAGTTGTTCATGTATACTCCTACAAATGTGCATGTACATGTATATCATTAACTGCTCACTGGATGAATGATGTTGTTCTGCAAAAAAAACATCATATTAGCTACACAGACACTGGATGCGGAATCGGTCTTTTTCAAGACATTGTAAAATACTCATTATCTGCATACACTCACTCATAAAAGCCTAAAGTTTACTTGGTTTATGTACAGAATTGAAATGATCGTATCAGAATGGTACTATCGAGTATTCAGATATAATATGAAAACTACCTCAGTATGTACCAGTGATACTAATCATAATCAAATATTCATACTTTAACATACATTAGTTGTCATCAGCATGCACTCATTTTAACTACAAATCATTCTGATCTTTGGAACAACGCAGCACTGGTAGTGTAATACTGGGAGGATTTCACAGCACCTGGATTGCAAAAAGCGCCCTCGTCCAACCCGTCCAGACAGTCGGGCACTGCGTCACAGATTTGGTGGTAGCTGATGCAGGTCCTCCCATCGTGGCATATGTACTGCAGGTCTGGCGGGCATATCAGTGGCGGTGGCTGCTGGCCTGTGGAGTCAATATAACAGTGAGAAACATGCAAAGAGGATTTGTTATTAAAGGAAGTGTACGACAGAGGAGGTGCTCTAGATGAATACAGTGAAAAAGGAATGGAGCGGCAGAATATAATAAGTGGCACAGTAGCAGCAGGATCTCCACACACAATACACACACAAACACATGCTATTATGTGTATATAACACATATATTGCACCTTTACACTTCAGATGTCTGCTTACAGTTTTACAATGATGTTTTACAATGATGTTTTATATTAAGATGAGATAAGTCTGATAATAGAAGTAAAGGAAAAAGAGAAAAAAAGTGGATAGTTTAACTTTTTCAGTTCTAGTACAATTGTACATGTTATTCAAGTTGGCAGTGTCAAGAACTTTTTTTTTTTTTTGGTGGCATAATTATTTCAGGTTCACAGACCTTAAATGTCCTACCTGTAATGGATTTATTAGAGTCTAAATAAAAATTTTCTCCAAGCATGAGAATCAATCACGAACTTTACAGAACATTCAGAGTGCCAATCCAAATTTGGAATGCCAGACTGGCACAGTCAATCTTAATGGTTACAGGTGAAAGGGATGGTGTAGTTTTGGTTGAGATGGGGATTCAAGGTTTCTAACTTTTTTTGTGAGATAACGAGAAACCTCTTATGAAATATTAGAGAGCATACAATTATAAGAGGAATTCAAAGTTAATTTGATGAAAATCATTTTTGAAAAGGCTAAAATATCCAAAAACAATGAGATCCTAAAAAAGGTGGGACCCATCTTTTATTAAGACCACCGTCTTCTACTTTGTTTCTGATATCTCAGCCATTTCAAAACCAATTTTCATCAAATAAACGTTGTATTCCTCAAATATACAATTGAATACCCTACTCTTAATTTCGTACATGATTTCTAATTATCTCACAAAAAGTTAAAACATGAATCTCCCCATCTAAACCAAAACTACACCATCCCTCGAATGACATTATCCTGAACATATCTTTGAGTGTAATGTAAACACAGAGTTCTACCAAAATAGACTGTCACTTGATAATGTGAGTGGAGCATGAACATTACCGGGCCAAAATACATACAGCCACTGTCTATGAAGTATAACAACTCTACTGTCAGACATGCGGGTGCGTGGGAAAGGATATACTTACAATTCCCACAATCTGAAAACACATGAAAATTGCTATACAGTGTATTTAGACACTTAATTATATTTATAAAACAATGTTGGTCAGCATTTGAGTTTGGTTGCAGTATTTGCAGAAAAATAATATCGGGACAAAGAATTAAAATATAAAATTCATTTTTCTTTGAGAGTCTTTTTCATTGTGCAAAAGAGCATTAAAAAAACAACAATAAGCTGCATGACTCAATTTTCCTAGAGGACTCAAAATACAATAGGTGAATTTGGACATTAAAATCAAGTTCAGTTTTCTATATTTTTGTGACAGAGAAATCCTTCCTCTGCATGACTGGATGATTGCAAATCTTTTCAAACATCATTCACAAATCATACATCTACTAATCAAGACTCATGAAATATTAAAGAACATATGAAACTTAACTGAAGATGAAATATTCTAGAGTGGATGCTTTCATAATATAAACAAAGCTCACACTACCTTTTTCTATTCACTGGTTAAAATAAAGGACAGAGGTCAAACTGAGCTAAGTTCAACTGAGAATGCTTAAGATTTCAACACAAGCCTGACCATCACTGATGAAAACAACATAACTACATTGTACTTGAACAGTGTCCATAACAGTGTCCAAGGTTATTGTAACCATCAGGGGTGTATGAATATTAAAGACACACTGACTGGTGCACCTGTGCTGTCTCAAACCATTTTCACAATCAAGGATTCTTCATTGGAATATGACTATTGCTTGCAAAGTAATCAAAATGTCAAAATACTTTGCTTGTAAAAAGTAATCGAAATCATCTCTCTTGGTATTTTCGCCAAGCTTCTACTTTTGTTCCCTGAAATATTCTACACATGTACTGATAAACAAACCTTATGTGTGCAATCAAATATCATGAAAACACTCAAGTCTGACAAAAAAAAGATAAAGAGAAAAGATGAAATAATGTATTTGAAGTAAAATAATAACAATTCTGAGAACAAGAGCACACATTTACAAGTGTTTCCTCTCAGGACGCTTAATATTTTGGAGAGTTAAACCATCAAGTCCGCGGGGGAGGGTGCTCAAGGTATCCTCTTCTCATCATTAAATCAGCACATCTAATTTTCTTTTGTTGCATATCTTACATTACAGTAAGATTAGATGGAGCCAGGTAAAATCATCAAATCTCCACAAAATCAGAAAGACAGTCATATACAAAACTTTGTCAAGAGAAACATGATCTAAAATCTTCTACAATGTACTTCCAATATTAGACTCTGGTATGAATTTAGCAATTTCAAAAGGTTTTTAGAATTTCTGCAACTGAAACAATCACATACATAACAAATGGTTCAGTTGAAGTTTTGTTTTTGTTTTTGTTTTTGCTTTGTTTTTTGTTTCACACTTACAATGAATGGTACAACTTATGATACAAAGACAGAGGCAGCCAGGACCAAACCATTTTTATGATGGTTTCTGGGCCTTGATTGAGTCATGGTGAATGTAGCTCCATCATCCTTCTCAGAGCATAATTGGTCAGTTGGTCACTGCTGACCAAACCTGTGATAGTTTAAACTTACACTCTGGCCCTTCGTCGGAGCCATCTGTGCAGTCAGGCTGCCCGTCGCACTGGTATGCCTCGGGAAGGCACACGCCGTTGCTAGCACACTGGATGTAGCCTGGTTCACAGGTACTACTTTTGTCGGCTGCACATGTAAAAAGAAGCCGCAACCACGTTATTGTAATATAGAGACATCATTCAAGTGCATTTGTGGATAAACATGGAGAATAATAATAATAATAATAATGACAATAATAATAATAATGATAATAATAACAATAATAATAATAATAATAATAATAATAATAATAATAATAACAATAATAATAATAATAATAATAACAATAATAATAATAATAATAATAATAATAATAATAATAATAATAATAATAATCACAGCTTTAGTAATGCGCCATCGATCTAGTGGCCTATTTTGAGGCGAAGAGGGACATATAAAGAGAATAACATACACGTACATTATATAGTTGTACATATGAAAGTTGAAGAACAAGGAAGAGACAGAAATATATACACCTGGTAAGAAATTCAACAAATATTCAACCAGGGCAAGATGTGAACATATATATATGACTTCAGATGCTTTTTACATATTTCAATGGTTTCTGCTGGTCGGATCCTCAGTGGAAGAGCATTCCAGAGAAATAAGAGCTTTTTCTCCAAGAGTTGAGATTGTTCTTTTAAGACGAAAAGTTCAACATATTCCATTTTCAAAATCAATTTACAGAAAACAGTTTAGATTTGAATAATCTTCATCAACTTCATTTATAGCATACATGTATGTACATTGCATACACACATACATTTGTTTGTTGTTTGTTTGTTCATTTGTTCTTATGTTCCATCTTCTATACTACATTATAGTGTATCATACCAATTCATTTCTGTTTCCACAGTGCCATGAGTATTTTTTTTTTAGGTAGAATGAGTGCTTTATATTAGAGTCCACAATAATATTTTTTTTTCTATCAACTGTTTTTCTTATTCTGCAATTGAATTCTTAAGGTGACATAGCAAATGACCTATGGAAACACAATAATACCATACAATTTAAATCTTGCTTTAGCATTCTCAAGAAGTCACATGCTCACATGATTACTTTTGAGATAATCACATGAATATTTTACAGCGCTTTTCAATGAATCTATTCACATATTTATATCTTTATGAATTTGTACTTAGTAGACATTAACATATCATAGCTTAAATCACAACAATAAAAAAAAAAAATAAGCTGTACAGTAGTCAAGGCTTCAAAAGAGTAATATTGCATTTATACGGCAATACAATTGAACAACGGTATAGGCAGGTCCTCAGACCTGGAGCGTATGATTTGCAGCCCAAAGGCGATCACATCGTTTATTCAAACAACGACACACACGCACACTTCGGGTTTCATCAGCTAACAAGCAAGCAAGCCAAAAAAAAAAAAGAGTCCTCAGTGTAACTTTCTGCTACCACTTAAGGGTTTCATCAGCTGACAAGCAAAAAAAAAAGGCCTTCAGCGCAACTTTCTGGTGCCACTTCCGGGTTTCATCAGCTAACTAGTAGCAAGCAACAAAAAAAAAAATCAGCGCAGCTTTCCGCTACCACTTCCGCGTTTCATCAGCTGGCTAGCAAAAAAAATTAAAAAAATAAAAAGGCCTTCAGCACAACTTTCTGGTGCCACTTATGGGCTTCATCAGCTGACAAGCAAAAAAAAAGGCCGTAAGCGCAACTTTCTGGTGCCACTTCCGGGTTTAATCAGCTAACTAGCAAGCAAAAAAAAAAAAAAAAAAAAAAAAAAAAAAAAAAAAAAATTAGCGTAGCTTTCTGCTGCCATTTCCGCATTTCATCAGCTGGCTAGCAAAAAAAAAAAAAAAAAAAAAAGCCTTCAGCGCAACTTTCTGGTGCCACTTATGGGTTTCATCAGCTGACAAGCAAAAAAAAGAAAAAAATATCAGTATAACTTTCTGCTGCACTTCCGGATTTCATCAGCTGACAAGGAAAAAGGTGACAAGCAAAAACAAAAAAGGACTTACCTGCACTTCTACACTCTTGGTACACCACAATCAAAGCTTAATCTTGGGGGGGGGGGTGTTTTTTTTCCTTTTTCCTTTTCTGGTGCCACTTCTGGGGTAAACAAAAGTGGGGGGGGGGGGCGCAAGCAGTTGACCCTATGTATTCCTTTGCACTATCCAAAAAAAAGGGGGGGCAGTTCTGCCAGCCCTGGCACCTGCCCGTGTGTGCACACACACACACACGGGTAGTATAAAAAAAGTGCCAGTCCAGTTTCTCTGGGAAAGAATAAATTATTTTCAATATTTTGTGGGTAACACTCAAACTAAGGAGCAAAAAGAATGGGCAGGGAGAGGGTGCGGGAAATTTTGCATTTTTAGCACTAAAATTCAAAAATCAGATCTGACTTTTAAGGGGATATTTGAAAAATTTGTAATCAAAATGGAGGAAAAGCTCATATGCAAAGACATGGCTTATTTGTGGTATCTGCAATAAATGTGTGTGTCTTCGTTTTGTACTAAAAGTCTATAGGACGTGGACCAAAGGGGGGGGGGGGGGGGGGTGTGGAGCTTTTGCACTTTTAAAACTGACATTCAACGATTTGGTGCACACTTTTTTTCGGGGGGGGGGGAGATGTTTGGAATATTGTTAAATGAAAAGTAAAAAAAAAAAATGAACATTCAGGGCAATGTGAATGGCTAAAATGTGGTATAATGTGGTATATTGTATAGTATTCGTCACATCCTTTACCACATCTGTGTCTTTCATATGTGTATAACTCAGTCTACGAAAATGGAAAGATGGGTGAGGGGCATATTCCCTCCCATACAATGGAGCTTTTGCATTTTTAGAACTGAAAATCAATGATTTGGTGCACACTTTGGGGAATATTCAGAATATGTCATATCAAAAAGAACAAAACATGAATATTCAATGACATTGCGATTGGCTAAATTGTGGTGTCTGTCACTTTTTTTTTCTTTCCATGTGTGTGTTTTCATTGTGTACTACGTTTATGGAGCTGGAACAAAGGGGAGGGTATGGAGCTTTTGTATTATTGAAAACTGATATTCACTTTTAGGGAATACATTTGTTAATGGAAAATGTTTAATCCCAACTAATAAAAAACTGAATATTCAGAAAGTGTGTGAGTGGCTAAATTTTCCACATATGCGTTTTTTTCACTATATAGCGTACTTATAATGAATATTGATACAGATACATGTAGTAAAGATAACAAGGAAAAGTAGAAATTACGCGGTGCGTAATATATGTCCCCGCCGGAAGTAGCATTTAGTAGCAAAATGTACAATATAGGTAAAAAGATGAAGGTCAAAGGTCAAAGAAGTCAAAGGTCAAAATTCTATGTAGAAGTTTTGAAGCCCTCACCTAGTGCCATCACATAAAGCAAACGGAATCGAAATCGGGTTAGAAATGGCGAAGGAGTAGCATTTGGTAGCAAAATGTACAATACAGGTCAAAAATCAAGGTCAAAGGTCAAAGAAGTCAAAGGTCAAAATTCTGTGTAGAAGTTTTGAAGCCCTCACCTAGTGCCATCACTTAAAGCAAACGGAATTGAAATCGGGTTACAAATGGCGAAGGAGTAGCATTTTGTAGCAAAATGTACAATATAGGTCAAAAATCAAGGTCAAAGGTCAAAGAAGTCAAAGGTCAAAATTCTGTGTAGAAGTTTTGAAGCCCTCACCTAGTGCCATCACATAAAGCAAACGGAATCAAAATCGGGTAATAAATGGCGAAGGAGTAGCATTTTGTAGGCAATGTACAATGTAGGTCAAAAATCAAGGTCAAAGGTCAAAGAAGTCAAAGGTCAAAATTCTGTGTAGAAGTTTTGAAGCCCTCACCTAGTGCCATCATATAAAGCAAACGGAATCAAAATCGGGTTAGAAATGGCGAAGGAGTAGCATTTTGAAGCAAAATGTACAATATAGGTCAAAGGTCAAGGTCAAAGGTCACAACTGAAATTCTGTATAGAAGTTTCAAAGCTCCCATGTAGTGCTATCATATAAAGCAAACAGAATCAAAATCGGGTTAGAAATGGCCAAGGAGTAGCATTTTGAACATTTTGATCACACACGGACGCACACACGGACGGACACACGGACGGACACACGGACGGACGGACACACGGACACACGGACACACACACGTACGGAGCCCGTTTCATAGTCCCCTGCTCGAACTCGTTCGGCGGGGACAACAAAGGATAACAGTAAGATTTTCAATATGCATTTAATGTGCTCCATCCCCATTGAAAACACCTCTTGATGAATATTCCATGACACCATCCCATTAGAGGCAGAAGAAAATTGTTAACTCGTTAGGCATAATTTACCATTTGCAGATGAAATAAAAACCCAGCCTTACTGCTTCAAAATAGTTCTGAAATGTGAGTTAAGGATAGAAAAAACAATGTAAAAAATGTGTATAATCAGTATTAGTATTGTTAGATATACAAAAAGTATTGTTGAATAATTATACAAAACAGTTATGATTAAAACGTTTCCAGACTAAACTGTCTACAGTTACAGTTTGTAGAGAAAAAGAGTGATATCTCCTTACATCTTACGTTTTATTGAAAATTCTTATATGGTAGGATGTTTTGTGATACAACTGACCTACATAGGATATATACAATGTACATAAAATGTGATATCTTGAACATGTTTTTTTAATCACTTCTCCCAATGATAAACAGGACCTTTATTAGGGATCAGAAATATGGAAATATAGATGAGGTGACGATGAAGAAGATGACTATAAGGATAATAATAACTACAATGATGATAACAATAATATTATGATTAATAAGAAGAAGAAAAAAAAAAGAAGAGGAAAAAGAAGAAGAAAAGTGATAATCATAATCATGATAAAAAGATTACCACAAATAAAAAAAAAAATCCCTGAAACCTGCCGGGGGGGGGGGGGGGGGGGGGGGGGGGGGGAGGGGGGATGATTAGTCGTGTCATCCTTCTACCTTGGGAGCTTGTGGGGGGGGGGGGAGGATGCATACCATCTATGCCCCTGCAGATGAAGAATACAAAGATTAAGTATGGATCATTTATTGGCCCAGGCGTCTGATGCAAACTTCCCAAATCCTTTCTTCCAACTTACTGCAACCTTCCTCATCGCTGACGTCTCGGCAATCAGGGTCACGATCACATCGCCATAGCGACGGGATGCACTGAGTGCCATCCGCACAGGCAAACTGTTCATTGGGTTCACATCTCACTGTGCAACACACCATCAACAACAGGCAGAGGGACAGAGGGGAAGGGGAGGGAGAGAGAACAGATTACATTGTCAGCTGCTGCAGTCACTGGGAAAGTCATTTTCCCTATTATTGTGAACCAAGATTTTACCATATGTACTTTTTCGCTGTGAAAGACACACAAAAATGGTGAACAGTGTCCCATTTGTCACAGCAGTAGGGGTCTAGCCTCATTTAACAAGGGAGGATTACAACCAATTGGTAAATTCAGAAGAAAAAAAAATAGAATGGTTACTCCAAGCTCTTCTGAACTGTAAAATTGTCTGTAAAACCAGAAATTTTTGCATGCATTTTAATTTTGCAAATTTCGTATGGCCAAGATTTGCAAAATTAAAATGCAAACGTAAGTTCTTGTCTACATTATATGCATTGAATATGCAATTAGCCAGTGGCAATTAGCCAAAAATTAGTAAAAGATGTCATGCAGAATCAAAGTGAAGCAAAGGTCAAAGTCTTGTTAATATGAGTAGTTCAGAATCTTATGTGTACACGTGAAGCTTCTTTCCCTGTCTTTTGTATATCCCACTGACTTGAAACAACACAAAGCCGCAGTCACATACACACATGCCGGATCACCCCTGATCTGATCCAGTGAGATCCGGGGGAAGATCCGTGTAGACGCCTTGGGCATCCATGGAGGTCCCTTGAGGTGCATGTAGGTCTGTGGACATCCAGGAGGCCATTACGGCAGTTTTTGGAGGTCAAAAACATCCAGCATCATCCATGGACTGCCGTCTCGGCAGAGCAATGCGGGATGGTTTGTGTGGCTGCCGTGTAGTTGCTGTGAAGGTCCATGTGGCTGCCTAGAACCATCGTGTAGACGCCGTGAGTATCTTTGGCAGTTTGTGACTTTTTTTTTTCATATCAAGGGCTGCTGTGTTGGTCCGTGTAGCTGCTGTTTTGGTCCGTGTAGCAGCTGTGTTGGTCCGTGTAGCTGCTGTGTTGGTCCGTGTAGATGTCCTGATGGTCCATGTCGATGCCATGCTCTGCCAGCATGAACCATGTAGTTGCCGGGTGAGTCTCGCATGGTCCATGGAGTCTGTGTAAGTGCCGTGTAGATGCCGTGTAGATGCTGTGCCGGTCCGGCCTTATCTGTGTAGCTGCCATGTTGATACCGCGTGTACAGTCAACAACGCTTGTCGACGCTCAATCCGGGGCAAAACTATCCTGGAATTCCCCAGATCACTGTCGCTTGATCAGGGGATCGCTGGGCAGATCCTTCAAGATCTGTGTTAATGTTTGACTGGGGCTTATAGACCATCACAAAACCATCCTGAAGTAACCAGGACATGAGGGATCCACTATATGAAGACATCTGATTTATTCTGCTCTGAGCAATGATGCATAAACATTGAATCAATAAAGGTGAGATGTCACACAATCACTACACATCATCAGATTACCATCACACAGTAGCGGTCACTTCATTGATGGGCAGTGGAGAAGGAGTGTTCTTGGCCACTCAATATCTACTCTGTATGTATATGGTCATGGAAATACCTTTGCTCCATGATATGATCAATTGTCGTCATTTCACTTCAGGCCCACTTCAGAAGACCACACTCAAAAGGGCAACACTCCTTTCATGGGAGAGTTAAAAATCACATTCTGTCTTAACGTGCAGAGAATGAGTGTTTAATGTACATGAGGTCATCAAACAGCTCAAATATATACTATAAGGCCAAAAAAAAAAAATTGTTGCATTGGCGTAACCCGCCCGACCCTAAAAATTCCGCCGACCCCATGTTTTTTTATTATTTTTTTTTGCTATCGATATCAAATATCTTGTTGATTGCGATCGCGATCGCACAAACCCGGAAGTGGAAACGGCTCTGGGGATATCGGATGTACGAGGGAGAGATCTAGCGCCTCGCGTAAGCCTTCCTTGATCAGTACGTCATCTGTTTCCAACACGGACACGTACTCTAACAAGATTTATTCAGTGTATACGTAGCATTCAGACTGCGATGTATTGTGCACAGTTTTGCCATAGGTTTCTTGTGTGGAGAACTTACACGAATCTGTATATGTGGGACTGTAATAGAGATCACTGTGTGCGATGAAAAGATCGTACATATGGGTGAATTTGCATCTATCTTATCTAAGTCAAAATAGTAAAATATGAAGTGAAAACATTCAGGATAGGGATTTCAACATCTTTAGATTCTGTGAAGGGGTATAATTCCAGTAATATCGGCCTCATAAATGATTTGTAGAATAGATGTGAACACAGCACATTCGGTGCAGCAGTTGTAACTGTTTACTGAGCTGAGCACGAGTTTTACACGTAAAATGCAGGTAGCAAAAAAAAAAAAAAAAAAAAAAATTCCGCCCGACCGACCCTATTTGAAAATCTCATGTTACGCCAATGCAACAATTTTTTTTTTTTGGCCTAATATAGCATTTTCTCTAATAAGCCTTTATATTTCTCTTTTGTTCCTAATTTTCCACAAATTTACTCGCAGTGTAAAAATGTCATGCAGAATCACAGTGAAGCAAAGGTCAAAGTTCATCTGCATGTACTTTCTGTAAATACAAGGGAAGGGAGCCACTTCTTTTACTGATCAAGCAGCATCCACTTAGAATCTAAGTTGCAGTACGTGCATTATTGGCAACCAGCCTACTGTACATATGAAGAGTTTAATGGCAAAATAAGCAACTGCATCCTTGTCACTTTGAAATATTTGTGAATAAACCTGATAGAAAAACACGCAAAATAAAAAATGTACAATCAACCTTGCCTAAGACAAATCTATTTGGACTAAAGAAATAGCTTCGACTTAGAGAAAATTTGACTTTGAGTAAATGAGGGATTAAAATCAATAGAATATAAAGAGAACTTGAAAATACATCGACTTCATGTATGTGAAACCCCGGTCACACAGCGCTTTACAGCTTAATCACGGCCAAAACACGTCAAAAAGTGGTCTCCCATGAAGCAGACGATGTTGTTTGCGTTGATGTCGAGTTTAAGACGAGCTACGGTCGATTTATAGATGTGGCAGGACGCGGGGGAAAATCTGAGCGGTGTTGGACGCGGTAAAAAGTTTTGAACTGCTCAAAATTTTATTCCGCGGACAACCACTGGAGGCACATGTGGTAAAGACGTGCAACACACGTGAAACACACGTGATAATCCGTGTTCCGGCAGTGATTAAAACTTGGGGAGACGCGGTAAAGACGTGAAAGTTTAGCAGTCTGTCACGGGCAGAGCACGGTCATCTGACGTGTGTTACACGTTGGTATTACGGGAAATAGCGTGTGTTTAGTGGCTTATTGCTGACAAATGGATTTTTCTGCATACACACACGTGGCTGGATGTGCTTAGCTGTGCTTAGGCAGTGCTTCAGCAGTGGAACAGCCGCCAATGGCCATACCCTGTACAGAGCATGGCCAAACCAAAATTGACCCAAAAATTACCACTTACAACCACGTCCACCAGATTTTCATAACTTTTTGTACGTGATTTGGACGTGGAGTGCTGACTGACCGGGGCTTCAGGTGGACTTAAGCAAGGCAGACTGTATGTCACACTTTTAAATTGTAACTTCAGGAATAATCCTTGATGTGCAACAAGTGAGATATCATTGAAGAAGTTTTACTGTGCACAATCTGATGATGGATTTACTCTAACATTTTTCAGACATGGCGCTCGACTCATTTTGCAATCAAACTCTGAATATCTTGCCTGTGTCTAATTGGTCTGTAATTCCTGCTGATTCACACGTATGTACATATCGAACAAGAAGGGACTGACACAAAGTTATTTCATTCAAAGTAGCAGGCATGAGGTCTTAGTTTTTGGAAGAACAATATCAGCACGAAATACCAGCATCCCAGTCATTGCAAATACTACACTTTTGATAAAATTTACTTAAATTGAAATTAGCTGATATGTGGATTTTCAACAATAATTGACAGCTTTGTGTCAAAAGCCAAACAGCCGACTGCAGTGGAGATGGATTTCAGGTGTATGTTCCAAAAGACATATAGCTGTAGCAATAATACGGTTCCTGTGTATACCCCAACCCTCCCGGACTGCACTTTTCACTCCGCTCTAATCAAACGATGGAAATACGATACTCGCTGTGACAACGAAATCTGTATAGACTCTGAGGCAGAGACAATCACACACTTCCCTTCAATCTGACAACGGGACGGCAGTAATTGAATTGGTTCTTTCTTCTTCAATGTGAAACTACACTCCCTGGTGTTCGAGATGACTTAACTTTAGGAGTCAAATCAAACAAGCAGTGGTACAGGTTACGTGAAATTGGACACAAAATTGCAACAGTAATGGAATTTTCACGGTCATACATGAAACAGTGATTTATATTGGTCACAACAGATAATATTCAGATTAGGTGATGATGATGATGTAAGCATTTCTTCATTCTCACATTTTTTCTGTATTAGCATGGATGAATGCCTGTCACACAATAATGTCAATGGGAATTATATGTGGCTCCATCGGATAAGACTAATGTTTTCATAGATTATCTGAAAACTTCCCATTGACATTATTGTGTGCCATGCATTCATCAATGCAAATACCTTTTAGGATTAAATGTTAATAGTAATTTTGTGATGTGTCAAAAAAAAAACCAAAGCAAATTCCATTCTATTCCATTTCTTTGATGTACTTTCATAGTATCATTCCAAACAAAGGTTAGACATATTTTAGGAGATTTTCTTTCTTGGACAAAAAGATCGGGTTGCAGGTTTCCAACTTTCTTTTGTGTGAGGTTGTGAGATAATGAGAAACCTCTGACAAAATATAGAAGCATGTGTAATTCTTAGATAAATGCACTGTTTATTTGATGAAAATTCGTCTTGACATGGCAGAGATATCCATAAAAAGCTATTCTGATAAATGTGACATGCCACAACTTTTGCCATGCATTCATCAATGCAAATGCCTTTTAGGATTAAATGTTAATAGTAATTCTGTGATGTGTCAAAAAAAAAAAATCAATTCTTTTCCATTTCTTTGATGTACTTTCATAGTATCATTCCAAACAAAGTTTAGACATATTTTAGGAGATTTTCTTTTTTGGACAAAATGGGATTTAAAAGAGGATTTGTGACTTTTAAAGGGATAGTACAGTTTTGTTTTAGATGGGGTTGCAGGTTTCCAACTTTCTTTTTTGTGAGTTTGTGAGATAATGAGAAACCTCTGACAAAATATAGAAGCATGTGTAATTCTTAGATAAATGCACTGTTTATTTGATGAAAATTCGTCTTGACATGGCAGAGATATCCATAAAAAGCTATTCTGATAAATGTGACATGCCACAACTTTTGCCATGCATTCATCAATGCAAATGCCTTTTAGGATTAAATGTTAATAGTAATTCTGTGATGTGTCAAAAAAAAAAAAATCAATTCTTTTCCATTTCTTTGATGTACTTTCATAGTATCATTCCAAACAAAGTTTAGACATATTTTAGGAGATTTTCTTTTTTGGACAAAATGGGATTTAAAAGAGGATTTGTGACTTTTAAAGGGATAGTACAGTTTTGTTTTAGATGGGGTTGCAGGTTTCCAACTTTCTTTTTTGTGAGTTTGTGAGATAATGAGAAACCTCTGACAAAATATAGAAGCATGTGTAATTCTTAGATAAATGCACTGTTTATTTGATGAAAATTCGTCTTGACATGGCAGAGATATCCATAAAAAGCTATTCTGATAAATGTGACATGCCACAACTTTTGCCATGCATTCATCAATGCAAATGCCTTTTAGGATTAAATGTTAATAGTAATTCTGTGATGTGTCAAAAAAAAAAAATCAATTCTTTTCCATTTCTTTGATGTACTTTCATAGTATCATTCCAAACAAAGTTTAGACATATTTTAGGAGATTTTCTTTTTTGGACAAAATGGGATTTTAAAGAGGATTTGTGACTTTTAAAGGGATAGTACAGTTTTGTTTTAGATGGGGTTGCAGGTTTCCAACTTTCTTTTTTGTGAGTTTGTGAGATAATGAGAAACCTCTGACAAAATATAGAAGCATGTGTAATTCTTAGATAAATGCACTGTTTATTTGATGAAAATTCGTCCTGACATGGCCGAGATATCCATAAAAAGCTATTCTGATAAATGTGACATGCCACAACTTTTGCCATGCATTCATCAATGCAAATGCCTTTTAGGATTAAATGTTAATAGTAATTCTGTGATGTGTCAAAAAAAAAATCAATTCTATTCCATTTCTTTTATGTACTTTCATAGTATCATTCCAAACAAAGTTTAGACATATTTTAGAAGATTTTCTTTCTTGGACAAAATGATCATTGGGATTTTAAAGAGGATTTATGACTTTTAAAGGGGTGTTACAGTTTTGGTTTAGATGGGGCTGCAGGTTTCCAACTTTCTTTTGTGTGAGTTTGTGAGATAATGAGAAACCTCTTACGAAATATGAAAGAATGTGTACTCTTAGATGAATTCACAGTTTATTTAATGAAAATTGGTTTTGAAATGGCCAAGATATCCCCCCCCCCAAAAAAAAAAAAAAAAAAGCTGTCCTACTAAAATGTGACAGGATACAACTTTTTTGTGCATAAGAATTTAGTAAAAACTATGACAATATTAAAATTTGGACACATTGAACAGATTGTCCCATTTTTCCTAAACCTTCATGAATGTGTACTACTATTATTTTGACATTCATTGAATCTACATGTGTATTTGAGGTATGAAAATTCCCCTTTCATGAAAATGAGTATTGCTCTAATATAATATGTACGAGAGCACCTGATATACCTTTACGTTTGTAAATAAAAAGAGGGACACTTCAACCTGTAATGTAATACTGTAAAACCCTACAACATTTTTGAAAATGAAGTTGCAGCTTTACACAAAAGGTCCAAGTTCAACATACTGTAGAAATAATGTGTGAAACAAATAAGTACATTTCAAAAGTGCAAGGAGAGTGAACAAAATTGACTGGTTTTACTGGTTTCAAAGAACAATACATCAAATGGAAATTAGACTGAACAAAATCTACGCCCTAGATGACTATCTAAAAAGACCTTCCCTTTCGGCTAAATGACAGATGCACTAAAACTCTTAGGCCTATTAGGATTGTAACTGGATTTTCCTCAGGGGACAAATCATCCAAATGCCAGGCTAGAGTTGTGTGGAAAGTTATTGAAATCTGTCTCACACGCAGAGATAGCGCAGCTTATCAAATTTCATAACAGAAAACTGGCAATATAATGGGGGGAAGTACAGCCAACATCATGTCACTATGGCAACCAAAATTCAATCAAATTGTGCCTTTACAAGGACAAAGGACAAGAGACTGTCATGTCCTGAAAAAAGGCATCTGATGCAATGACGCTTTGAGTTTGGAGGGTATTCTGTACTTCTTCCAGAGTCCCTGGTGGCATTTCAGTGCATACCTCATTTATTTGTTCAAAGGTCAAGACAAGGTCTTGAAAAAAAGAGCAATACATTAATTTTTCCTCATCTTCAAAGTCATCTAATCACATTCCACTCTGCAGCAGACAAAAAATGATCGGGAAATTCCAACGGAATTGTCCTCTAGTATACCTGAGGTTTGATATGGTAAAAACTGTACACAAATATAATATTATTTGAATTGAAAATGAACGTTTTCTGATTCTTCTTTACTGCAAAGAAAATCATTATATAGTACACTAGATTTATCCATAAGCATGTGAATTCAGCTCATAAATAATCTTATGTCTCACCACACACATATTTTTCCTCCTGTTACAATGTATGACAAAATAACTTGGCCTCCAGGTTTTCTTCTTGGCTGAGGCTATCAAAGCCACATTTGATATTGTTGATACCAAGAATCTAATTTTAGATGTGTAGTTGGCAGTGGTTGGCGTGGGCAGGTCCAAGCTATAAATGCATTTTAAAACAACTTTGCATTTATCAACCCTACAGAAATGTGTTTCTGGCTCAAAAAGCATATGCAACGACTCTTTTTTCAGCATTTCAGAAATGCATCTTTAGCCCCACAATTAAAACGGCTTTGTACTTATCAACTGCCCAAAACTCCCAGACAGTTGTTTCAAAACCGAAATTCTGCACCAGAAGTGAGGTGATAAATGCATCAAGAAAGCGAGGGAGAGTTGAACAGAATGAAGGCAGGGTGCTACAAAACTTTTTAACCACTTGCCTGGTGGGGCAAGCAGATTGTCAAACTGTTGCAGAACACTTGCCCGAAAAGAAAGTCCAAATATATGAGAAAATGATAAAGAAAATCACTCGTAAGTCAAGGGCTTAATAAAACATGTGTAATCATTTAGAGTAAACAGCACACGCTGATTTGATTTGGGAGACATTGGAGCATTAACAAATATGGTTCTTCACTTCTTCCCGTAAGTGCTGGAAAGTTTCTGAAATGAAATTGAAGTGTGTTGCATCCCTAAACAGTCATTATCTTTTGACTTCTGTATGGTTGACTTCTACAGTTTGAGGGGGGGGGGGGGGGGGGGAGTGAAAAAACACCTTTTGCTTGCCCAATTCGGGCAAGCATCTTTTCTCATTGATCCAAAACACTTGCCTGACTTTGATTTTCACTTGCCCTGGGCAATTGGGCTAGTGCTTATATATGCAATGTAGCACCTTGTGAGGGATACGGAAACAGAGAGAGATACAGATGAAATTACACACAAAGATTAAATAAGACATAACTGCCCTTGGTGCTGGGATGCGTCATATGAATGTGACTGGCACATCCAAACTAGACAAAGCAGAGAGGAAGCAATGTCGACAGTGAGGAGTCAGCAGCATGTTGTCCCATCTGAGCAGCCAAGCTTGTACAGTGATTTATCATCGAATTTCAGGTGGAAGTTTACATAAGAGTATCACATCATTAGAGGGGAAATTTATATTGCCGCCGAGTGTCAATGACTTGCGGACGAGGCGTTAATGAAGGAGGATGGTTCCATTGAAGGATTGACGATGTGAACCATCAACCCATCATTCTGCATACATACAGTTAAGGGAAGAAATTTTTCTTTGTTTGTTTTCTTTTTTTAAATTCAAAGTCAGGCATCATGTACTGGTAGAATGATTATTACGATGTCAGCAGCTACACGTTGTCATAAGCTCTGGAGCACAAATCTTGATGTTAAAGGAATCGTACAGTTTTGGTTGAGACCTAATTTCAGGTTTCTAATATTTTTGGGTGAGATGATGAGAAACCTGTTGTGAAATATGAAAGAGCATGTAATTCCATGAGGAATTCAATGTTTATTAGATGAAAATTGGTTTTGAAATGACCGAGATATCCAAAACAGAGCAATTCTAATATAGAGTGGGACCAAACTTTTATTACAATCACTTTGTTTTACTTTGTTCTTGGATGTTTTAGTCATTCCAAACCCGATTTTTCATCAAATAAATTTTGAATTCCTCTTAAAATGGTATGCTCTGTACTATTTCAGAAGTGTTTTCTTGGTATCTCGCAAAAAGTTAAAAGCCCAATTCTTATCTCCACCAATACTGTACCATCCCTTTAATCAAAGGGGAATTCCCAGCCAGTTACAAGTTAGTCTGAAAAGAAAGAGTGAAAAGGTTACAAGCACAACAATGAATGTTGATAAAAATTGGATTAAAAGTAAGGAAGTTAAGAAATCATAAAGATTCACTGATTTTTGCAAAACAGTTAATAAATTGTTCATGTGAATATGCAAATGTGTGAGCTCAAGATGTCATCACTTCACAATTTTCCATTTATTATATACAAAAAAGACAAAAATTCAGAAGGTTTTTCTGCTGTAAAAGTGTACAATATTAGGTCATTTCTAGCTGAATATCTTCAAAATCAATGTGCAATCAGATATATCATTAGGATTTGAGGCTGTGGCCTGACTGTGTTTGAGAAAAAAAAATGAAAATGTCACAATTTTATGTGCAAACTATAAGGCAGGTTGTGACGAGATGACATCATCAACTCACTATTTGTAAGTATTGTTCTCATGGAGAGAGAAAACAAAATTCAGTTCCATCTTCCCTAAACTTTACCCGATTTTGATCAAATTTTCACTGCTGTGCTTGTAAAATGTAACTTTCTTTTCAATTTAACTTTTGACCAGTCTGGATTCCCCCTTCGAGCTCAGAACACTCTAAAACTATGTATGTACCATGTATATTCCGAAAACAGAAACAGAGAAGTTTAGTCAAACATGGGAGAGAGATGGTCGCTTGACCTTTTAATAGTGACACATCCTCACTGAAAGCCCCCCCCCCCCCCCCGAAAAAAAAAACACAAAATTTCAAAAATGTAATACCATGGATACTTTATCATGTACGGACAGGTGAATCGGATGGAGAATTCTTCAGAGGTCTGAGATTAACAGGTGCGTGATAGGAGTAAAGAGGTTGATACATAAAAATGACAGAACACACATATACATGCACCTGTTGAAAGTGCATAGGAGGAAATCCTATATCTAACATTCCTTCCACCTGATTACTGTCACAGCTCTAGAATTGAATGACTGACCTGAAATTGGAAATTGGGCCATCCCATTGAGAGGAAACATTTAATGCTATTACTTCCTGACCACAAACCCCCAAGGGATCAATGGCCCTAGATTTAAACTTGATAAGAGCCTCATGTGCCTTGCGATAGCTATCAGCTAAGGAGCTGGGTGACATCCAATTACCTGACAGACCAAAAGATTTTTCACACTTACAAATAACTTGTTTGTAAATTTCTAATGTGTTCCCCAGCATATCGCATGCTGATTTTTTTAAAAACTCAGCTGTAGTATGACATATTGTTTGCAGTTAGTAGTTAGTACCTAGCAGTTGGCACCTAGACCCATCAATTTCACATCAGAACACTCCACAGATAAACACGTTTAGAGACACGCTTCAGAAACATGATTATAACAATGTCTACTGCAAGTGTGAAAACCCTCTTTTCATTGCTTACTGATTTGATCTCATCTTTTTCAGATCACCCCATCCCCAATTGGGAATCTAATTGCACAATGGACACACAGCTGTTGTAGATGTGTGCTTCCCATTCTTCCTCATCAAGCTTTTCAGTGTTTTCAGTCTATTCCATATAATTCATTATCATTGAAGGAAGATGTCCCCCCCCCCCCCCTCATGAACAATGATTTTATGAAAGCAATAAACATTCAGGAAGAATGTACCAAAATGAAGGTAAAGCAGGATCGATATTGAGGTTTGTTTAGAAAATCAGAAATCAAAATTTTCTGGTGATTTTGATAGAAAAAGCAAAATGTGTATAGACTTGAACAAAAAACAATCTGAAATCAGATTTATATCTACATAATATCATGCCTGGGTAAGTTCTGTGGTAAAAGAAAAAAGAAAAATTGAACAAGTGGCTACATACAGTCAGCAAGAATCACAATGAAGTCTGACAAATGTAAAAACACTACGCGAGTGTCATTGACCGAGCACAGGTACAATATGTACATGAAGATGAACTTGTTCTTTGAATGCCTCACTTGCTATGAACAAAAGCTCTTTAAAAAGGTATCTTTTTTGAAGGGGGTGAGGGGGAGGGGGAGTTTGTCAGGGAAAATTTTCTGGGGAAATCAGCAAATCAAAACAGTATCTACAGCCAAAAAAATTTGAGTCATGTTATGGGTTTTTAAGATATCGTGAAAGAAAAGACAGGACATTTTAAATCAGTAACATTCCATGTTCAAAGTAGCCTGAGGTACTTGGCTTGTGCATGGAAGATTCATCTGAGAAAATTGAGAAAATTTATACTCTGTGATGAGGAAGTGACAGTAAGGTTTGAAACACTTGTGGAAAGCAAAATGTAATTTGAGCTCTTCCTGATATGTTTCCTCACAAAACACAAGAATAATTCAATATAAGAAATGATGAGTAACTTTCATCTACAATGTATCATGTAACAGACCATTCTATTGTCACAGTAAAGAGGCACTACATGGATGTCTACAAAGGAAGCAGTTTCAATATAACCACATCACTGTTCAGTCTAATAGACAAGATGTCATTTTAAGTCAAAAACTGCACAGGGTGGTGTGAGAATTATTTTCCATTCCATTCAAGGCCACAAGAATCATTATCCTGGGAATTTACCTGACAAACAGTAATTGCACAACAAGTTGAAGAGAAAACATGTTCAAGCATGATTAACCCAACTCATAAGATGAATGCCAACATACGTCAAATCACTAACGTAATGCTTCTAATCAAGAAAACATGGCTGCTGTTCCCATGGCGACTGACAGAACTCTGCAAGATGACCAGCAAGGGAAATGGGAGTTGTTTTTCTATACTGCTGTAGGCACACTGCATGGAATTCAACTGCATGGCAAACACTAACCAGTATTATCCCAGCTGAAGATGTTATCCAAATTGCAAAGTACATAGAGGAACCTTGTCAACTGTCATGTGCGAAGTCAAGAGCCACATTCACACACATCCTAGATTAACGGTTCTTGAAAATCAATCTTTGCAACAAGATACATGTACATGTATAGGAACTGTTAGTTCTCATATGTCAACAAAAACTAATAAACTCTTGGGACATGCATTGCATGGAAAAATTGACCCTGCTTGATTTTGTTCAACTATCATGATAATCTGCCCTATGCACAGTGTGTGAAGATATATATATATATATATATATATATATATATATATATATTCTTTTTTAAATCCCATAATGCAGCTTGCCATACATAACGGTTCCCACACTTGGGTACTTCCAGTCAATGTTCAGTCATGGTCAGTCTACGGTTTACATTCAAAAAGCTTCATTTGCACCTGAGTGATTTTTGTGTGTGGGTGTGTTTTGCCTTGTGTGAATCAGGGAGGTGAGACTAAAATGGAGGCGGCACAAATCCGCCACAAATGAGTATTTGCTCTTTTTTTTTTTTCATACCAGGTACAGGGTGAAACATATCATGTAAACCATGCTCCCTATATCATCATTACACATTTGGGGTATTTACAGAGTCTGTACAGTGACAAATTAATTTCAGTATACAGAAAAACCTTGTTACCCAATTGTTTTGTCCCCTGAATTACCCAATTGTTTTGTCCCCTGAATGGGTCTAGAAGTCAGACTAAAACACGTCTGAATTTATGGCACATCTCTCTCTCTTCTTCATTCTCTGGAATGTGTTTCTGATATGTTATCAGTGAACTTATTCATTTCCTTTCCTAATATCTACTCAATTTCTTCCTTTTTTCCAAAACTATTCCCCTAAATCAAATAAGAGGGAGAAAAGTCAGAAATAGAACAGTTCTCAAAACTCAAGAGGGCAATATGTTCTAGTTTGAAAGACAAAAACAAGTCCACATCAATGTCATAAACTAAACTTTCCTTTTCAAATGATTGTTCACATCTACACCAGTAGGCATATAGGACCTACAGATATGATGCAGTGACACATTTTCAATGTACATAATTCAGAGGCTGAAACTTTATTTTCCTATAAAATTTTCCTATCAAATCCTCATAATCCCAAAGAAGTCACTTATTGTGAACAGAGCTTAGTTGAAATTTATAGGGATAATGTAGTATTCGTTGAGGTAAGGATTCAGCTTTTAACTTTTTGTGAGATACTTTATAGATACCACTTTATGAAATGTAAACGAGCATACAATTCTAGAGAAATTCAGTTTATTTGATGAAAATCGGTTTTTGAAATGGCCAAGATATCCATGCACAAAGAAAAACAAAGCAATCCTAATAAAAGGTGAGTACCATCTTCTATCAGGATCACTTTATTTTGGATGACAGCTATTTCAAAACCAATTTTCATTAAATAAACTTTAAATCCCTCAGAATTATATGCTCTTTTGTATTTCATAAGAGGTTTTTCATTATGTCAAAAAAAAAAAATCTGCAAGAAACATCAGAACCTTGAAGCTCCATCTAAACCGAAACTTTACCATCCATTTGCTTGAGCAAGTGTGGGAGAGAAGTCGAACAGTAAACAATGCTAACCAGTGTGTCCACAGCTCGGATAGTTTGCACTTCCACTAATGTCATTTCCAGTCACGATTGCAGACACAAACTTACCACTTCAGTTGTAATAAGACTCATTTACATCAGCAAAAACTCAATATCCGAAAACCCCTAGGGTTTTTTTTTCTCCACTATCACACACAAGCTGGCAGATGGAATATAAGAAACAAAATAATAACAAAATGAAGAGGGAGTTCACGAGCTGACACCTTTTAGCTTACCATTGTAATTTGTGTATAAAATTGAATTACGATGACAGCAAATTTGACGCGGATTCACACAGAGTCTGTGCTTTGTCATCTCTTCAGCAAGACAAAATGCAAAAATTACAACACCAGCTTACACGACAAGCTGCCTGTTATTTAGCCTCACTCACGTCATCATGATAATTCCACTGCCTCGTGGGCATCATCATCCCACTCAGTACTCCTATACCTCACGGCAATTTCATAGCTTGATTGATTGCTAATTCTCCATCACTTCTGGTTTCACTGCAACTTGCTGAGACAAACAAGTGAAAGAAAACAAAAAACTCAGCCACATACAAACTCATACTTCACATTTTGGCATTGAGGAGAGAGATGGAAAAATTCATATGCCATGCACGTCGTTTCAGTGTGCTGCATGTTTAAAGATGACATACAATGCATTTAAGCTAGAAATAGAATGTGAATACGCAACTTATGGCCATGAAAGGATTACAAGAAATGCTGATCTGAATATTTGTTTGCAGCTGATAAATTCTCTTCATCGATGGGATGAGTTGTAGTATCCATGGATCAAAATAAATATAACAAGATTAAGCCCTGTACTCAGTATGCAGCTCCTGTTACAACATTCTCATCTATAGTCAACATGAGAGAAAGTCTGTAGTTATATATTTTTAGGTAATTTCTTGGTCTTTTGGATACAGAGTATTAAAAGAAGGCATGTACAATCTTAGGAACAAACTGTCCTTTCTCTCACTCGTTTATGTTGTAAGAAGATCTCTCCAAATAATTTTTGCTTTTATTCCACAATTACAATGTACATTACAAGAAAATAAGCAAGTAATCTAACAGTTGACAGGGTTTTGTCTTTTTTTTTGCATAAATACATATCAATAATGATATTTTGCGGCACTTATTCAAATCCTTCTTGATGACTGAAAGGAAACCCAAACCCAAAGAGAAATGTGGATTGTGTGAAAGCAGCAACATTCGTAGAACACATCAATGAAAGTTTGAAGAAAATTGGACAATCGATGCAAAAGTTATGAATTTTTAAAGTTTTGGTGTTGGAACCGCTAGATGAGGAGACTACTAGAGTTTTATGATGTCATGTGTGGACAACAATGTAAGGGAAAATATAACAGGAATTCCACAAAAATTCACTTTTCTAGCATAATGAAAGAGCACTTGAGTGAGTAAACCTCTTTCAAAAAGCAGGGGGAATAATTGCTGTCAGTATCAAGTTGATAGAATGTGTAATTTTCATGAAAAATGAATGTTCCTTTGATGAATAAGATTTCACGCAAGTATTGTAGTTTTGATGAAAACTGGTTGACCAGTTTAATTCAAATACTAGATGGTTTGAGAGATTACATTCATTGCATTATCAGAACAAATTCTGACATATTTCACTCAAAAAGCACTGTCATTTCCATAATGTCACAAATTGACATCAAACCAAGCATTTAGTAAACATCAAGACTATATAACCAGAAATAATGACATCCACATTTTGGGGGAATAGTACTCTGCTCACTGTGATTTATTCATGCCCACTTGGCCCTTCCATTTTTCCAGGGCAGCTCTTCCACAGGCAGTGTTATGGGAAGCGAGATGCCTATCCTTGCCCTCACATCCCATCTGGGTCCAAATCAAATCAAAGCAGCGTCAACAGTTGGCTCAAATTTCAGAGACAAGGGTGAAACTTTTCTAGGATGCTCCCAGCATGCCATCCCTCGTGGACACAGTATCTGACAACTGAGCGAGAGTCGTCGTTGTACAAACGCACTCATCTTGAATGATTGCCACAGTTACCTATTTTTATTAGGAAAGAAAATGATATCACTTAAGCAAGTCAAGCACTCTCTGAGATCTATTACACTATTACAGGCAACCATTTGTGCATGCATCTGTCCATATCAATCAAATTTGACAACAGCTCTTTTAAAAGCCCATTTTGAATGTTGCTGATGCATATTACTTAGTAGCTCCTTTGACAACATGTACTGCAAACATATGATAACTTCCTTGTAATTTCACAGTGTAAACAGAGACAAAACTCCTAAAAACTTAGCTTGTCCTGGATACGAGACACAATCAAAAGAGCATGCACATGTATGTATTATCAAAAAGCTGCATAGGACCACAACATCAACAATTTAATTTCTGACATCACATCTTGTGGACTTTAAATAAGATTACAATAATACAAACCAAATAATTTTACTATCACTTCCATGCTTTGCACACTAGATACTTGCATCTGACACTTCTGATGTACTAGTATCTCAAACTTGTCATCACCAACCCCTCCCCCCCCCCCCCCCCCCCACACACCACACCACACCAATGTAGGCCATCCCTAAGATCATACCAACTTCCTATCCAAATTCTTGGCCCATTATGAATACCTGCTTATTCCTACCAGTACCACCATAACCACACAATGACCCATTCAGACTCCAGAGATAAAGTGGGTATATATCGTTGGCTTGAAGAGTAGGTGACAACCTGGTCACAGAGTGGTCATAAAATGGTCACTGAGATGTCTCTGCTAAAAGTCTAGAAGACAACTCTCAGAGACCAGCCTGAGCTCTAGAGAGCTGCGAGGGAATCAAACATGTTTGAGTTTTTCTGGAGACTATTTCCAGTCTCCAGCTGGTCTTGGAGACTTCTCCTTAGTTGTGGCATGGAGCCATTATACAGTAGCTCCATGGTCATGGCCAAGTCATGAAAAATACTGTATACAAGGTCTTCGAGACATCTCCGCGACCTTACAGAGGCCCATTGGCCACCGACCAGAAACACTACAGAGGCATCTCCATGACTGAGGAGACATCTTGAAGACATCACGGCAACATCTCCAGGACTCTCTGGGTGAATAAGTTTTCACCATGTTTGGAGACACCTTGGATGTCAGTCACCCTGGAGTCACCTTCTTGGTGAGTGCGCAAGCCATTTCTTGGTCTTCACAGTTGCACAAGTTGCAGCGACCAATCAGTCGCAGAAGTTGCGCCGAAGTCTCCTCTAGTAGTGAGATGGGCCCTTGAGACTAATCTCAGCATTTACTCAGGCACTCTTGCAGGCTCTAGACAAGCTCAAAGACATGGTCTAGTATTAAACACTGGTGCACAGGTACTTTGAAATACAAAGTCTCATGACAATGAAGTATTCATGTGATCTTGTTGAGCCAGAATTGTCCACTCTGCTGAATTAGAGCACTATGTGGTAGTACCCTGGGAATAGAGAGTGAATTGGGTCATACAATTTACCTGTATCTATTAATAGGCATGGCACTATAAACAGGACAGTTCAGAAGAGACTAATACCCCTTTCATATTGGCACCCTCGGATGTCATGCCAGACTTGAGTCTGAGATGAACACGGCGTGACTGACCTCCCAAATCCTTATGTAAACACGAGGAACGTGTACAGCCCGTAATACCCTTTCATATTGCTCTCGAACACGGCACGAACTTGGCACACGTTTCCATAGCAACGCGCTCGGGACATGGTCCCGTGATTACTTGCGGCCAGCTTCCCGCACTTTTTTCATGGAAGCGACAGTCTGGCAGTCCACCAAAATGCCGAATCCACGAATTTTTCCAAATGCATTACAACAATACATACATTTTACAGCTGACAGCAATCAGTACTGATGGCAGTCATCAGTATTTCATGTTAATTACTAGGGCAGACTGACCTAATTCTAAGCAGGCGCACTTAATCACCTTGCAATTTTACAGAAGAAATGAGTGTAAAAATTGTTTAGACATAGATAAGACATAAACTAGTATAATATTTTGTAGTCAACACATATTTTTTTTTTGTATTATTCAACAATTTGATGTTCTTACAAATTTGATACCTCTGCAAGTCAGCAAACAATTTGCAATGGCATACAATACACGATAGATAAATGATCATTGTACGTTGACAAAGCACACACGTGTAACTGTACACATACTAGCGCGCTCGCAGTTGTGCTTATCCAAGATATCCGGTTCCGGTTGTATGCCGTGTCCGTTCATATTGGCAGCATCTAGCACAGACACGGCACATCCTCCGGAGGGCGTGCCGTGTTTGCACTAGACGGTCTAGCACGAACTTCATGCCGTGTTCATCCTCTGTTCATGCTGTGTTCACGCCGAGTCGAGCTTTCATGTTGACAGTGGTCTGGGATGAACACGGCACGTCTTCCGGAGGACGTGCCGTGTTTTTGGCCAATATGAAAGGGGCATAAAATTGCTTGCCAGGAAGAGAATCTAATGAAATAAAATTCAGTTCTCAAATAAACTGTCAAAATCAAGTTGTATCCCATGCCATCTGACTAGTATTTATTCAAGTGACATGTTACTGGGCTTTTAAGGTGGAGAAAGATATATATACTAGGGTTGGAATGAAAAAAAAAACAAGAACAACAAAAAACAAGCCATTACATCATGCAAGAGATGGAAAGACTGAGGAAGCCTTTACAGGGTCCTCTCACTTAATAGCCACATTCATATACACCTGAAATGAACGGTTTTTAAAAATCAATTTTTTGCAGCGCAATGCGAAAACTGTTATTTTGTCTGTGTGGACACAAAAAAAAATTCACTCTCAGGACACGCATAGTGATGCAAAATTCAGTCCTGCACGATTTTTTGGAAACTATGGCAATAATTTGCCCCAAGGTATGTGTGTGAATGGCTCACTAAGATTTAATCTTTTTTTTTTTCAAATCCCACAATGCAACTCACAACAGTAGGTCCGCACATTGCATGTACATGTACGGGGTCATGTCCCA
This sequence comes from Diadema antillarum, assembly GCF_040938485.1. Lineage (NCBI taxonomy): Eukaryota > Metazoa > Echinodermata > Echinoidea > Diadematoida > Diadematidae > Diadema > Diadema antillarum. The sequence goes on from NW_027270960.1 coordinate 1,552,198, forward strand.
CGAACTGTTGATTTCTTTTATAAATTCTTCTGATAATTTGTCCTGTGCAGTTTGTGTAAACAGTGACAACTTAAATAGATTTTTGCATCGCAATGCATAAAGCAATGAGTCCTGTGTGTGTATGCAGGCTTCTACCTGTAGTATCAAACTGGTCGGATGGACAAATGGACAGACTAATGGACAGACAACCGAAAAAATATAATGCCTCTGGCGACTCTTCATGGCAGAGGCAGAAAAAATAATAATTTTGGTTGTGCATGAATGCAGCTGATGAACCTGCCATCCAACATTGCTTCCATAACATGAAGAGTATTAGAGCAAGGAGGTACTAGGCAAGCTTGCCTAGTACCTCCTTGATTAGAGCAATGACAATTTGTTGACATCCAGGGAAGAACGCAGGGAGGGAAAATGCCATCTTCTGTACAAGGACATGTTTGCATTGGTATTACCACAGATTGCCAGACATTGTTGAAGCGTTTTCACGTGGGAAAAATCCATTTCATGGTGAAAGGCATTTGAAGTACTTCCGTATGTGTGGGACAATGTTTGGGTTGACTGCATAAAAACTTCCTGACATGAGTATGTGAGGAAACTTTTGGACATTGATCCCCCCCCCCCCCTTTACTGGTGGGAGGAGTTTGTCATTTTGTTCGTTTCTGTTTTTTGGGGAGGGGGTGGGAGTTCTTAGAGTATTGGTTGTTGTTGATGTCATAGGGTTTCTATTTTTTCTTCAGATCCACGAAAAATCAACAGACATGAGCCTGTACATTATCATCTGCCAGAGCACAGGGTGCTGTGAATTTGACCCCACTCTCGTTACTGTGGCAACTGCCCGGCGCCACCCAGACCTCTTCACTGTGCCCCAGAAGGCACTTGAGATGGGGGAAATATGCTTCCCAGGCCCAGACGCCATCTTCAATCCCTGACATGTCCCTCAAGCTTTGCTTCACCCATCCCACAAGAGTCATAGCTGACAAACACTAGAAAGGCAAACACATTTCCACTGCCCACATAGATGTAGTAGCACTGATGACTTCCCTAATATTTCAAAGAGTAAGAAAATGTGGGCTTTTGGCTACAGTATGTTTGACAGACAAGGACTCTTTTCATTCTTGTCCAGTATCATATTTATTGCCTCTTGTTAATGGAGAAAGATAGTGTTGACTATCATGTGATGTACCTAGTACTTTTTCTTGAAGGATGTTGTAAACATTGACTGCCTTATATACTCTTTTATTCAGTGTCTTATTGATCTCAGGTGGAAAAGTTTGCTTATAATAAACCATCATCATTTTTCATTTGCCTTCCCTTTGATAGCTAAATATGACTTTTCCATATCTCTTTTTGGGTTATCCTATACACTGTACTTCCCAGGCAAATTAAATTTAACTTAATGTCCATGTAGGTGATACACACTCTATCAAAGACAGTTCTAACTGTAGAAGTTTAACTGTCAGAGTACTTCATTTGTCACTTTGAAGATAATGTAAAATGCAATCCCAATTTAAACCTCATCCAAACCACGTCGAAATATCACAAACAAGCTAAACTAAGATGACATGCAGACTGCAACTTGGTGGGTTGTTTTTTTTTTTTTTTTGTAGTTTTTTTGCCTCACAGGTTGTAAAAAAAATGACAATAATACATACAGACTTCTCCAAAAACCACTTGCATACATATACGTGTGTATGAAGGCCACTGATGATTTTGCAAATGGCATTTGAGATTACAATTGATGTGAGATTACTAGCAATCAACTGTGAAAGTTTCAGATTATAAAGGACTGACAGTTACTGAGAGATCTAGCATTCACAATTAAACGTGACACGTTATTCCTTTTGACACAAGGAAGGAAATTTGAATGAGGAAGGAAGAGGGTAAGTGATCATCGGAGTAAGTTTACCTGTTTGCAAAATAACTCAAAAAGTTGTGAACAGGAAATGTTGATAATGACATATGGAAGAGATGATTAAATTTTTGTAGTGATCTGTGAATTTTTATGCCTTTTTGAAGAATTTTTTATCTTTTGCAGATAGGGTCAATGAACTTAGAAGTTCAATCTGCGCGTATTTGAGGTTTGCATACAGGCACTTAAGTGTGTGCTCTGCTCAGGTGAGGCGCCGCATAGCTGGAAGTTGATGACGTAAACAAGAGGCTTTTATATTGGGAAATTGGGCTATTTCAGCATGCCTGTATAAAAATGGGTGGAAATATTGTAAAGCTGCTTGGTAGAGGTCTGCACTATACGAGTGCTTTTCTAGTTGGTCTATTCACACTTGCAGTGAAATACTGCAGTATTTCGCACAGTATTTCTTAATGTGTATGTTAAAAAAACACCATAAAATAACCTTTGAAAATACAAAATACACGTATACAAAATTCACAAAATACCATGGTATTAGGGTTGGTAATGAAAACTTCATGTGAAATATTCAAGCAAGCTCTGATTGCGGATTGCAAATCGTGCCACAAAATACCGCCCACTGCACTGTAGCGTATTTCTCATGTGACTGAGCACACTTCTGTCTTCTCCCCATAAGAGGTAATGGACCAGAAATTCAGTGTACCACGATATTTCGTGAATAAAAGTGGTACCAACTAAAATACCGTGGCATTTCACTGATTAGAACAGTGACACATAATTACCAGGGTATTTAATTTCACTGTCTTCATGTGAGTGCACTTGTTGCAATGTTAAAGCATTCCCAGATACTTCAAGAGTTTTGAAACAATGAACGCATAGTAAAAATTCAGTCTGTAAACTGCAACATGCTGTAACAGTGGATCTGGTTCTTGTTGCTAA